>NW_020956268.1:285788-323286 GCF_003031625.1 Empidonax traillii | reverse complement strand
ATTTTATTAGTGGACGCAAGAAAGTTAAACACAAAATACTTCACAGGCTGATTCAAAATGCACATGAAAGGTGGAGGAGTCTCTAGCTCTATACAGAGTTATTTCTTTGAAGTGCTGAATCTTAGTGAGTGGGTTCCACCTGGGCCTGGAACATTGCCCAGATCCAAGTGTAGCCTCTGTCTTTGCAAGGAAAACAGTTGTTAACATGTTTCTGACATTTCAGTGACAACAACCTGAGTCACTTCGATTAAATTATGTTTGTGGTGCTGCACTGGCTGCATTATCTGTCTCCTCATTGCTCTCCAGACTCAAAGTGAATCACAGAAATCTTCCAGACATCTGTCTATTAGGGAGAATGAATTACTGTATAAAAATATTTGTGTAGGTCAGGGGAACATCAGTGATTAATAAGCTGTAATTCACTGCCTTAATACATTGTTGAGGGAACCTAAATTTCAATTTTTAAGGGTTTTTTTTTCTATTTTCATTGTGCTCCATCTCTGGGATAATGTGATCTCACTGTTGATCAAAGTAAGGCTTCAGCTCAGCATCACTTTTCGTGCCTTGTACAGTAGAATAAATATCATCACTAAGCCCATTTTTCAGGTTTCAGAAGTAATTAGATTTTTTTTTTTTTTGAGGGCAACCTTGTTCAAGTAGTGGCTGCTTGATTACTTTAGGTGAATGAAAAGGATGTGTATTAGTAAATTACTGCAAGCAGGCTGTTGGAGAAAGCGAGGCGAATTCTAAATTCAGTCTGCTCATTTGGCACTAACTGCATGCAATCTGTTTCTGTCCATGTGTGAAAGCCACTTGCATACAGTCTGCTGCTCAATAAGCCATCAAGCTGTAAGGAGACTGCATTTTCAGTCTGCTGTGCACCAGAAGGCAAACCTTTAATCAGTATCTTTTGAAAAAGATCATGCTTAATAAAAATCTGTGAAATTCACTTCTGTGATTATAGCAGCCAGTGTGCTACACATTCATTAGAGTCAATTTTGACACCATTATAGTTTATAAAATAAATCATTACATGGCTAGATTTGTAGGTGTTCTAGGAAAACAAATTTGCCTGTCTTACTCCTGTCTCCCAGCTGTGTATATTAAACAAGTATCTGGGGATATGTGAAATTTACTGCTGGACATAGCTATTAGACAGCAAGGAAAATATTCTAACTCAAAGGCTCTTTTCAATTAAATACATATTGATTTTCAAAGTCACATCAGTCCTCCAATTACTTCATTCTTTTTATGGTAAGCCACAGTGTGGTATAAGGGAAACATAAATGATAACCAGATTCTGTCTGTAAATACATTTATCTTTTCTGTTTTGATATAGTCTTCATTATGTCCATTGTCCAAGAAACTTTAATCTCAAATGATGTTGACTGATTTCCTTTCAAGTATTTTTATTTTTACTGAAGCTTTAAACTGAAAAGGAATAAAGGAGAAAAAAACCTACCACCACTTAAATCTTCCCATTGTCTCACTCTCTTTCATACATATAGACAAAAGGAATAGTCATCCTTTCTGCGCTACCATAGGCTTATACATCACCTTCTGAATATGTGGCTTCGATGGGAGTTACAGATAGTGTGGAATGCAGACCTATCCATGCACTGCCCATGTGTTCTGGACATTTGCATGAATGCTTTCTCTAGTGTCATTTACACATTCTTAGTTTTAGCCCTCATGTTTTGTTGTGCATGCAGAAAGGTTCTAAACCTTACACCAGTAATAGGTTTTTCATGAAGTATTTGCTGGTTGCAGTTAGAAAGATTTGTCTAGGTGCTCTCTTTCTAAAAATATACTTTCTCAAGGTCTCTTAACTCATGTAAACAAACAGCCTAAAGTCTTAATAAGAGAAGGGTCTGATATATGGCCAGAAAAGCCTCATAGGTTGATTCTTCAAAATGGGACCTTTGTGAAAGGTCCCTTTAAAAACAGAGCCAAAACAGAAGGGTCAGGTAGCTGCTTGCAAAACCGCCAGCCACTATGACTTGTCTCCCACTGAGCTGCTGGGAAAGCGCAAGGTGTAGGGATCATCCTTGCCCGGAGTGGGGGCATTGCAGTGAGCGCACACCTATTTCAGATGCTTTTCCTCTTAGCACCATTCAGATGAGAAGAAGTAGTTACTGAGATGGCCTTCTGCAGAAAAGACCTGCCCAGCTCAGGTCTGACCCAATGGCACTGCCCTGTGTCCCTCTGACCTTCCATAGGTGGGTGATATTTTTCAGTGCACACTTGAGCATAGAAACCATTTGGAACACTCTCACTTGAGGGTGAGTGTAGGTCCTTTCACCAGCGATATTGTTTTCTGAAGTGGAAGGTGTTTGGCTTTTGGGAGTTGACTTGAATGACTCGAGTGTTCAACACGACTCCTCTCAGGATCTGACCCTGCGTGTTCCCTGAGACACAGGGAGATTAAAGACAGCCAGCATCAAAGCCCATGGCTGCACAAAGCTGGCCATGTGCTCTGTCTCTTCAAACATGCAGCAGTGCAATCTGTACGTATCCAAAGGGAAATACCTCCTGCTGTCCACCAGATACAAGTGTGCTTTCCATTAAAGTGAAGCCTCCACACATATGTAGACACTTACTTTTACATGAAAGACAGGAACTCGCTGGATTTTTTTCCATTGTCTAGGAAAACAGTTTTAGAAATCTCCTACTTGGTGTTTCCGAGCCTATATTAGTGGCTTCCTCAATGTTCCTCAGAATATGCGTGGCTCTGATGTGTATTCCAAAATCTAGTATGCGACAGAGAACAGAATTCTGGTATAAAACAGTGTGTGCAGTAATTCCTTGAACAAAAAACCATTTTAATTGCCCTGAAGCCAACATGATATAAATAAATCAAGTAAACTGTTCTGTTTGTTGTTTTGGTTTTTTGTTGGGTTTTTTTTGTTTGGTTGGTTTTTTGGTTTTTTTTTATGAATATATATAGTCCATGTATTTAATATTTCTTTAGCATTGATTTTTCTACTTCCCCAAGGTAACAAACCTCCTGAAATCTTGCCTTCAGTCCATCCATGGCTCACTAATACTTTTTCAGTCCTTTGAGCCAATTTAGAATAAGCAAGGAAATACCAATGTTTCTTCTTCCTTTTTTTTTTTTTTCATCCTGTTTGGCAGTCACCAGATTGCTATTCATCATTAATATTTTGCTGAAAGAAAAATAGTGTTACATTCCTTTTCTGATGTTCAGGGAAAGGCCAGGAAAATGCAGAACAATCAGCTGGGGAGAGATACATTTTAGCATCATAAGGCCTATGGAAATAGGCCATGTCCAGGCCATGTAACAAGGTTCCTTATGCACTGTGCAGTGAGCGTTACTGAGGTAAAGCTTGCAGAGAAAGGTTTAATATGTTTTTTAGTAGAGCATCTGATATAACTGAGGGGAAGAAAGCACACAACGAAAGAAGCGTTTGAGTACAACGCTTTTTAAAAATTGAAATATAAGAGTTCAGCTTGTAAAAACAAGATTCTCCACATGCCAGTACAGTGATTAGGGAGTCATATGTATTGCTCTGCAGAAAACAATATAGAAAGAAATATATGTTAGATTCACGTTTCTGTGGGAGTTATATATCCTGTCTTGGGTTACAGGAGATTCTGTCCTTCAGTGTGAATTGCCACATGCTCTCTCAGGGATCCAAGTACCTACTTCAGTCAGCCCTTTCTCATGTAGCAGTTAAGAGGGAGCCTGGTACTGCTCTCTTCATCCAGTTTCACCCTCTTTACACACATCTAGTCTACAGGTGGAGCAGGTTCAAGGCTCTTTACAAGTCAGTATTTAATTGTATGTACAAAGCAAATGCAAACAGTTTCCTTGGGAGAGACTGAGACAACTGCCCAGAATAGTCTGTAGCCCTCTGACTGGAAGGAAAACATTGGGAGAATGAACTGAAATCTCTGCTGCAAATCAGTTCAAAGTGGGACTTTAAACTATGTTTGCTGTACCATAGGGAAATGTTCTCCCAGGGAAATACCAGTTAATACTTTATGTACTGCCCACTCCCAGTAACATCCTGAGAACACCTATAAAATCAAGTACTGTTGGCAAAGGGATTTTTAAACTCTATTAGTGCTAAAGGGGCTGACTCAAATAGCTCTGTGAGCTATGGGTGGCTTTGCCTATGCCCACTGGAGGAAAGAGGGCACTTAGGAGGATTGTGGCAACTCAGACTTTTGAGATGATACATTACAAGGGTGAGTAGTGTTGGATGAAGCTGCAAGATACAGAAAATAGGAGGCAGAGTTATGAATTGGACTCAAACATCCTAAATCTCTCCTTGGAATCCTAACCTTGCTATACCCCAGGCCCTAAATAAAGTTAATAGATATTCTTTCAAGGTCTAAAGGATTTGGTACTAGAAGTGAGAAGGAAGTACTTCTGGTACAGTATACCCTAAACACTGAGTTCATCTCTGCAAGCCCTAATACTGCAAATAGCAGCTTTAACGGTAGTGTTGGCAGATGCATAGCTCACTGGACAGAGCCCTTGGCTCACATATGTTTTTTCAATGCATTACATTCACTGTCAGAGTATTTCAATTTCAGAATTCATGAAGGAACAGTAATACTTTTCAACTCACTCTTTCATCCCCTTTCATACTTTCTGAATGTAATGACAACTGTTCAGTCTGAGAAGTTCTGGTGTGTTTTTCATGGCTGTGATATAAAGGTCTTAGCCTAAAATCAAAGGGACAAGTTTAGAGCTCAAGCACTTCTTGCACAAAGGAAGGGGTATAGATCTCTCTGCAGTGTGAACTGTGAATGCCATATAACAAATAACTGTGACTACTCGTCAAAAATAGCAACAAGGCTGTGGGATTTCCCAGCTAGTATAGTACATTTTTTACTTAATTAGCAGGGTAAACAGCCATGGTCACATCAGCACTTTATTGAGAAAATCATAAATACCTAACAATGCCTTTGGTTATCACATAAAATATTTACTTCTTGCACAGTCAAAACGCATGCTTTTCTCAAGCTATTGCCCTCCTTCAGATAGTGGATGTGGCAAACTTCAAGTCAGTTCACATTCAAAGCTTGCACTGAGAAAAGAGAGAGATAAAGAAGAGGACTAAGTAAAAATCCAAAGCTGATGCAGCTCTTAAAGTCTTTAGGTCAACAGTACCCTATCACTTTTTAAACTAAAAACCACCAGTATGTAAACAGCAAAATGCCTGTCTTTATCTGCTATCACTTGTCCCTATTTTATCTTCATTTTTAGGGAGGAAAAAATACTAAATTCTTTTAATTCCTTTTTTTTTATTGCTTTGTGTACTTTGTTTATGAAGCATACAAGCTGGAAATCATCACTGTTCTTGCTTGGGAAAAATAGCATTAACTGCATGAGGAAAACATGTATGCTAAGAAAGCATAAAAAATCAATGCAAATGCTAGCAACCAATAATGGAAAAAAAGTCTCTAATTATATTGAGTTATAGTTTGAAACATTTTCAAAAATTTAAGTTTATTTTATTCTATTCTTAATGGAGTTGGAACTTACATTCAGTTTTCTTACTTCAACTAATTCTGATGGATCTCTGAGTAGTTCAGAATCACAATTCACCAGACTCTGCTAGATTAAGAGTTGTGGATTTTAGCTCACAAATGCAGAACTTGGAACTATTGACGGTTTGGAAGGAGGAAGGCAGAGGGGGTCTAACTGATATCATGTGCATGTAAAATAAAATTGAATCAAAATTCTCCATAGATGAAAAGGATCATATTATATTCCCCATACACATAAAATATATTTTAAAAGTGGTACGAAATTTTTAATATTTTTTCATAATAGATATGCTTATTTCTCATAACAATTTCTGAGCTTTCTGTGAGGTTGGCATTTTCACTGCAGAGGAAGCCACTGCATCTGCTTTGGTATCAAGATAAAATTTATTTGTCCATATAAACTATAAGTGCTTTGGGTCAGTTGTCTTTGTAGAGAGGCACCTACTGGGATTTTTGAAAGTTCTTTAGCAATCAGTAAAGATACTGTGTAGTTATTATATTCTTCTGTCACTGGTTAAAGCATGTGACATTATTCTCAAAGAAATTTTGTATGCAGAAGTCTGTGACTGAGAGAAAAATCACACAGTTTAGGGTATTCTTATATTCTTAAGACACAGTAATATTAATTATAGCAACAACATGAATAGTTCCATTAAGAACTTGAAAGCAATTTAGACTGATGGCTGTACTTTGTCCACATTTCAAAATGTTCTCTGATGTCTCCACCATGCCTGACAATATGGTCAGTATTTCAGGTTTTCATATCCTTCCCGGACTCCTGCTGATGTCTGTGCACTGTGTGTTCCAAATCTGTGAGTGCCCAGACTTCTTCTCTAAAGTGTTTTTATGGTCCCTACCAGATCTATGTGGAACTGAGCATCTTGTAGTCTTTTAATGTGCTATTTGTGACAGTGTCTTTGGGGTCATTGGGGAGCTATTATCCCATTTTTGCAGATGGAACACATTAGGTTCCTTAAAAAACACTGTGGTGACAGTTTCTTTCCTTTAAAACATAGTTGCAGCACATGGACACATTACTCCATCAGTTCATCCCATTAATCCTATATTCTCTGGTTTATGACTTTATGTGTGTTTTGATGTAGGCAATGTCTTCATCTGTGTCTTAGACAGTGCTTGATGGCTAACAATAGTCATTATTTCCTAGTTAAAAGCACTAGTGAACTGAAATTTCTTGTAAGAATGCCTCTCCTTATGAGAGATCTCGAGACCCATTTTGTACACCCATGAGTTTCAGTTCAGGCTGTCAGTTTGGGTGTTGAACTGAACCAGCCTGAATCTTTGGAGGTTCATCTATCACTGAATAATGCAGCCAGACAGAGGGAGACAGTTGAATAGAAGTCAATATGCCAACTGTTCCTTCATTTATTACTGCCATATTAAGAAAGTTGATAGAGTGGAACTAATCCATCTGCTCACAATTTATTCCCTAGCAATAAGATACAGTTTCACTATTTCATGAGCTCACTCTTTGACTAACTTTATTAGAATTCCTTCTATAGTATTATTTTTAATCACTTTTCATCCAGTTTTAGTTATGGGTAAAATAGTAGAAAAAGTTGGACTAAAGAGACATGAAAGGATTTCATGAGAAACTCAGGTCAGCTTAAATAGGAACAGATCAAATAAAGTTAAGTCAGTAAGCCTATAAAGGCCAACAGGAAAGCGTTCTAAATTACCTCTTTCACATGAATTTTTGTTCTGTCATGTCGAAAATGCAAACAGTCAAAAGAAATAAGGCAGCCCTGGCAGGACCATGAGAGGAGGCAGGGCTGTGGTGCCTGAGGGGAGGTGGGGTGACCTGCCGGGCTGATGGGCAACGCTGGCTGAGGCACTGCAGGGGCAAAACTAACAGGTGGAGAGGTCTCCTCCCTTCTTTATCAAGAATACTCAGTGAGGTTTATCTCATCCATTACTTCCCAGACATGCATGGGCTCTGGATGTTAAAAAAAGGCAGGATTTTGGCTACATGTTTGTTGCGTGCAATGCTAAAATGAATCCCTGTCAATTTAGTTACATTTCTCGTTTGGTTTAAAACATTCTGATGCACTGATCCTTTATTAGACTGGTAGGGGTACTCTTCAGTGGTTTGGGCTGGGTGCAGTTTCAGAAATGTAGAAATTGCCTGATTTTCAAAATGTCGAGCTCACCACTCCTTTTGATTGCGTAGGGGTTTCATACAAATGCACCAAGAACTATAACTGACCAAACTGTAGACTTTGCTCAGTCTACTGTACAGCCTACATAGTCATCCTGTGTGGGAGTTTCCAAAGCATTCAATTCATTAACATAAATCTACTTCCACCAAAAGTTATAGATTTAGCAACAGCTTTGAATGGACAGAGTTGGATTATTCCAGAAAAATGCTGAAAATCCTACCTTCCTATTTAAAATACCTTCTTGAGATGACAGGTAGCAGCAGCTATAGATGCTAAAAGTAATTTTATTTTTGTTGTGATGCTCTGTCACTGCTGGAGCACTGACTGTTCAGACTAACACAGACAGACCTTTTGTCCTTTAATTGATAAGACTTTTCCCAGGGAAGTTGCAGGATGCTTACCTTTTCTCCTTTTAACTGCTTCCAGTTTGGTGTTAGTCTGTAGCCGATTGCTGCAATTTCAGACTAATCACTCTTTGATTATGATGGAGATGGTAAAAAGGTACAACGGTAATTAGAAATCCATTAATAGTTAATTTAGATTTCTTAATCTAAACCATGATTGCATCTACAGTGGTATTAGCTATATGACATTGATGCCATATTAGCTGCATGAATGTGGGTCACCTTTATAATGCTTTGTTTACCTCTCTCTCTGTCTCCCCCACATGATTTTAAACCCGATTCTGGGTTTGGGTTTTTTTTAATATTTATGTGCACCTGAGTGAAACTATGTCTGCATTATGTTTATGTATATTCATAAGTATATAATTGAGAGGAAATATAGTGTGTGGTTATTGAAAGGTGATCTAAACAAACAAAATTCTTATCAAATCAGGCACACAGACTATAAATAAATGAAATAACATGAATTAATAGCTCCAAATATTTTTGGAGCTAGTAATTTGGGAAAACTGTAAAGTAGCAGGCTCAGAAATCTGTATGATCTCTCAAAGGCTAAAACTTTATGAAGAATCAGGTTCACTGTACTGTAAGCTGAAAAAGAAACAATTGTCATTTTACACATCAGAAATATTCACTCTCTAAGTATCAAGAGATGATGACTAAAAGCTACCCAGATATAGAGAAGAAAGCTTTATTCTTCTTTTATTTTCTAGCGACCAGAAGATCTTCCATAAAGATAAAAAAAAGTTTACTAGTGAAATGCCAAATCAATTGCCAAATCAATCTTATAAAGTGTCATTCTAAATGTGCACTAAAGTACGTAATGCAGAGGAATTTTTCCTTTGATTCTAGTCCAGACATTGCAAGGGCCTTTTTATGTCTCCCATCTAAATATGAAGGTTTACAGGGAGAACAGACAAAGAGCAGAACTATCATTTATGTTTACATGTCTTGCTCTTGTCTTTGCCATGAGTGATCTTTTGTAAACATACTTAAGATCACAAGATGTTTCATCTTAGGGCAAGGCAAGAAGAATTTCATGTCACTGCAGCACCTGCAAAAAACCAATAAAAAATCTGAACGCAGTTTGAAAAGCCCTTAATGTGCCATACATTGATGGAGCTGCGGTAAAATCTGTAGCTGCACATTATATTAAATATGTCAGTGATGGTAAAGGATTGGTCTCCTACAAAGGTTAAGATGAAACAAATAAGCTTTGTTCAGGGATTCACGACCTCTCATGACCTGATAGTTTAGATGTGAATTACATATTAAACAAAAACAGTGTCCTTTAAAATTCATGGTTCACATACTTTGAAAACACAACAAAGTTAAAAGTGACATAGTTCCCTGAATATTGATTGTAATTAGTAGCTAACTAGCCACATGAAACTGCTGTTAATGGTAAAGAAATGTGATTTAAAAAAATTTTGTTTGTTTAAACACATACCCTTGGCAGAGACATAAACAAGAAAATCCCTGTTATTTTATGGCACTATGTTGAGAGCAATGGCAGTACATTCAGGAATTTTGGACTTTCTTGTGAAGTCCTGTGCAAATTGTTTTACTGCAAGGTAGGAACTTTCTGATGTTAATGTTATTTGAAGTAATACTGCCAAATAGCTGTACAGTGTGTCCAGACCCAGAGGCTCCAAGACAGCATCACATTTAACACTAGAAGATACTATGCCATTCATTTTGTCATAACAGCTGCTGCTAGTTACAGAGATTAAGCAGAGAGTAGGACAACCCACAAATACCCAATATTTCTCTGCCTTTGTATGCACAAAAATTACCTTAACCCCTTGAAGTCAGTGAGAAGACTTTTGTTTCTACCCACATGGAATTTAATGACATCTGAATAATTTTGAGACAACTATTTCGCATTGGTTTTTTTCATTGCGTAATCAAGAACTACTGTTATTTATTAAATTCCAGGATGTGTTCATATTGCCATCTGTGTCAGTGGCACATATTCTACTAACTGTCAGGATTCACCTACATCCTACTAGGACTTGGTTGTAATTTTCTCATTGGTGCAATTTAGGCATAATATCCCAGATGTAGCATAATTTAATGGCAACAGTGAATGATATTATATGACAATTGTGACATTAATTTTAATATCATTTCAGAAAATAGAAATTGGCATGCTTCAGTGAAGAAAATACTAATGAAATATTTTTTTTATTTTTGGAGAAATTGCATTTCAGTATTCTTTATGTTTCAAGAATAGTCCTTCCTGAAATGGACGTACTCCCGTAAAAGTGCCTTTCCATTTGTGTAGTTTGTAAATAACTAGTAGTACTAAGCATAAGCAATTCTTTAAAAAAGCAAATTTTTAATTACTGAATATTGTCATTGCATTTAGCCAGAAAGGTGCTCTCCATTTTTCATGCAGTTTGTACTATATATACTTATATACTAAAAGCAGAGACAACACAATATTATGTGACTGTTATATATGTTTGCCTTAATAAATTTTCTTATGTCTTTAGCAAATATAGTATCTTGTGTGTTTACTGTGGATTAGGATAATTTATTATAAAACCCTGGTCTGAATGGAAAAAGAATTCTAAATTTCGTGTTAAGCTATATATTGAAGACCAAAGGATGAATGAAGTGCAGAACCAACCCCAAATATGTTTTTTTTCCTCTTTAAATGTCCTTGAAGAGGATTTCAAAGTCATGTGGATGGGCACACTGCAGTCATTTTCACATATTTTATTTTAATTCAGGACTGTGGTTCCAAAATTCACCCAGAGGAGTCCTGTGGCTTGCAGCCTCTGTCTCACGAATACCTCTCGGCAATTTCACAGACGGTGTTTAAGACCTGTGAAGCTGGAGACGCAAAAGGTTTGTTCTTTTTCCCTTTTCTTCTGAAAATTAAACTCACGCACCTCATCAAAGAAAAACTAGAAACAGCATTTACTTTCTGTTATAGACATGCACTAACCTATAAATCAAACTAATCGCTTGTAACAGTTACTGATTTTTAAAATCAGGTAATTAGCTTATGTGAGAATGTTTTGTTTAGTAAGTTTCTAACCAATGATCCACCGTTGCTTGTGTTATTGCCATGCAGCCTTTAAAATGCATTGAAATATTTCTATTGAAACCAATTCAAATAAAAATCACAGAATCACAGAACATTCTGAGTTGGAAAGGATCCACAAGGATCACTGAGTCCAGCTCTTAAGTGAACGGCCCATACAGGTATCTTGGCATACCTTGGCATTATTAGAACCCTGCTCTAACCAACTGAGACAATCTCAGATGTTTTCTTCTAACTTGAAGGGATTTTCTTCTCAAAAATTAACTTTAGAAAAAGAACACAACATTTTGATCCATTTGAATTTTATACTTCCATTTATATATCGGAGACACAAAACCAGTTTTTAGTTTTACATATATTGATACCTTAAAAAACAAGATGGACAAGTCAAAAATTCTACAATAAGCAATACAATCAAGGCATGTCTTTGGTTTAGTGTGAACTCAGAGTGCAACAGACTGTCAGGGATGTACTCATTTTAAGGTCACAGTTGCATGAAGATTTATTCAGGTGTACTTTAACTACTCAGGTGTGTGGTCTTATTCATAGCTTAAGTTGTTGTTGTATTAGACAGTAATTAACTTTGTTCAATCCTTTATTAGAGAAATGAAAAATAGCCCAATACTCCTTCATGGTCTACTGTATTCTTTATCTTGCCGTAGACAGAAGCAGCTTCCCACAGCAGTAAATTTGCACAAACTCATGGAATCATCAATAAAAAGTTACAAGAATGTGGGAACTGCCTGAATGCATCATTTCATATGAAAAAGAGGCATATATTAAATTTATGTTATACAGAGGGAAGGCACAAAAGAGACACTGTTGTACCTAGCAGTGTATTTTAATTACACAAGTTATGAATCATCCTATGCCACTATATCAGGACATAATATTTGTGACTAGAAAGCCCAGATCAAATCCACTGAATCCTTCTGGGGCGCACAGTCTTTCTTCTGATGTATAGCATATTCCTTTTGAATACTGTATCTAGCTAAATGAGGCTGAATATAAAATATCTTTTATAGCCTTATTGTGAATACTATACACAAATAAATTTCAAGCAAACTTCAGGAGATGCAGTCTCAAAGGAAAAGTATATTAAACAGGGAAAGATAATATGTGCTTATAAAGTGAAGACTGTCAGGTGTCTAATGAGCACAGAACTGGGGTTTGCAGTATCTGGCAACAAGTGGCCATGTAGTTTTACTCTGCGTCACAATTTCAACCTGCAACTAGAAAGCATGTCTTTATATGGAAAATCATCCCAAATTTGTAATAACCAAATGGTATACCAATCCTGGCAGTGAACATTTTCCTAACACATATGGAAGCAATGGCAAATTCCCTGCTAAAGCAAAAACAATTCTTTCACTTAAATAAGTTAAAGTTTCAGAAGAGCCAAGCAATGTCATTTCCCCTCAGAAGACAACTCAAAACTTCTGCAGAATCTTCAGCAAAAACTTCAGCAAAATCTATCTATGCTGATAAATGCTTGTGTTTGCGCATACATGGACAAAGTCTGAGGTGGAGCAGCAGAGACAGAGATGAAACCTTCCCTCCTGTGACAATAATGGTAAAAATTAGAAGTCTGCTTTGCAATTCCATACAACTTGGATTTCATGCCTGATTTCTAATCCTTTGATGTAGAGCAGGGACAGTAGTTCAGGGTCTAACCAAAGGCAGAAGTTGCTTCCTCCTCTCCTAGTTACCATGGCACTATTCTTTGGAGGAAGCTCAGCACCTTACAAAATATACATTTAATTTACACCATTTCTTTCTCTTTCTTACTCTCTCTCTAATCACTAAATGCAAATTGGAATATTCAACAGTGGAAATTTCTTTCCTTCTTGTTTACATCATAGAATGAAATTACAACTTCTAAAGCACAAAAACCCACTTTTTTCTTTCAGAAAATCTCCCTTGATTCACATGGGGTCTGAACCAGGCTATCATAGGAAAATTAGCTCTTTCTTCAGTATTGCTGTATTATCAATAACACAGATGTCAGCAACCATTAACAGTGTATTTGGCTCCTCAGAGAGAGAGTGAGCTGAAACCATGAGAAACCCCCAAATTCCTGCTACTACTGTCTGTGGAAATGTGGTTTGCAGACAATTACAAAAATCTTGTCGGTAAGAGATCACAGATTCACTTCTAATGTTCTGCCCTGCTTCTGTGACGTGTATGTTTTAGCTATATCCCACTTTCCACATTTCCTACAACTGTATCCAGTGTAACATAAATCTGTGTAAGCTCTCTCTGCATTCAATACCTATCTGGCTTTGGGTCCAACAGAGACATTACCGGATGTACAACAAACTTAATGCCTTCTTTGGTTACAAGGAATAAATCTCCGTTCAGACATAAGTCCATAGGTCTAAGCAAATAATGCCCTTTAAAAGCAATTTTTACTTTTGTTTTTCATAAATGGAGCTAAAACCAAAATAAAAAATATTTCCATTGCCTTATCACAGAGAAAAAGCTTTTTAAAAGTCTTAGGGTGCCAAATAAACACCAAATGCAAAAGTAAACTAGTCATAAATCAACAAACTATCTTTCACATCAGTGTAGGTTAAATGTTTTGATTTTGAGTAATCAGGATAGAATACTTTTTTCTCTTTATATGGATGATTGTTTGGCACTATAGAGAAAAAACTGATTTTAAATTTGAAAACATAACATATGCGTATGTGGCTATGAAAATGGAAAAGGATGAATAAAAATAAAAGAGGCTAAAAGAAGAAACAAAACTATCAGATTAAATGTACATCCTATATTGGCTGAAACTTTTAACTTTGGGGTAATATTTTTAAAATAAAAAATCAACAATCCTGATTAATTATTTTTAAACTATATTTTCAAGTCATTTTATGAGAACAGTTTTAGGGAGTACTGGCAATGTTTAATCTCATATCTCAAGCAGATTTTTGTCTGCAATTTATAACTGCTCTAACGAGCCAAAAATCCAGTTTCCTTTCACTCTTCCTGTGGAAACCTCCTACTTACAGGCTTGCATAAAACTTTGATTATTCTAGTTTTTAATTTGTGAAGAAACTAACAGTGCCTCTCTCTTTCCCTCTCTCTTTCACTGAATTGTAGGTAAACTTGCCCTTGTCTGGTAAATGTAATGCTAACTCTTTTGACTGAAGCACCACAACATGCAGCCTGATTGAAATGGTGCTGAAAGCTGCAATGTGTGCTGCTAACTTGTATAAATGGGGGAAAAGCAACTTACAATTAATTTCCAAAGTAATATTGTTTGCAATTTTTTACTATTAATGATCTTCATCTTTTTATGTGAGATTCATTTTCTCTTTTAACACAATCCTACTCTTGAAGGCTGAGAATTCATTGACTAACTGTTGTGAAGTTAAAGCAGGAAATGCTCATAATACTTGGTTCCAAAATGTATAAATTTAGATGCTTCCTTTGAAAAAGTTCTGTAAATATAAAACCTGCAAATATTCTGTTACTGTTAAACGTTAGTGCTTCCTATGCACATTAGTTTGTCTCCATATATCCTTATTTTCAAATCTTTTTCTATTTACTACTAATCTTTAGTATATGCCAAAAAATGGCCTCTTTTTTCTTAATATACCAAGAGAACTATTGAATATAAATCAAGCTATTTAAAAGAAACTTTTCAAGAGGTACTTATCACTTACAATTGCCAAGGTATAAACTTTTATTGTTCAGATATTTTGGCTCCTCAACATTCATTTTATATAGTTCTACTTTTCTAGTTTATTACCTAAAACCAGATCAGCTCATAAATGTATGTAATGTTAAAAAGAAAATTCCATAAAATAAGGGATCTCATATGTTGGAGACATTGCCAGAACTTTTTTGTATTTGGTGTGAAAGGAAAATTACAAAATCAGGAAAAAATACTCAGTTTTCATATAATTCTAAAATATAAAACACTGCCGAAAACAACTCTCAGATCATTTATGAAGAGCTCCACAACAGCAATCTCAGAGTCCAGACTTCAAAACAACCAACCCTTCTGTCCCTGCTCTGTTACTCAAAAAAGCACAAAGCAGTAAAAGGTGTTTGCATAGCAAAGGTTGCTGGGTTATCTGAGACCTAGCACTTTTCAGTCTCTTCATACAACTGCTATGAAGCTGAGAATGACTCTTTAGTCATGGATTGCAAAGTGGGTGCAGAGGGAGCTAAGGGCAAGATCCACTGCAGCAATAGAGGGCAATTGGAGGGTCAGAGCATTCCTGGCCCCAGTGGTGGCCAGTAGACCACAACCTGGAACAAACGACCTCAAAGCCAAGGGATGGTCAGCACGAATAAGAGATTCACAACAGAGATTCACTGGGAGGCTACAAGCAATAGGAATTGTCTAAATTCAGCCTTTGGTTTCCCAGCTGAGCAGGACATTCATTTGGAAGAGCGCTCCGTGCTCCAGAATCTGGTTATCCACTTTGTACCTTTAGATAAATATTCAATTTAACCCCTTGATAAAAAGTCTACATAGGATCTTGTCCAGGGGCCAAAGTTCAGGTCTCTGTTTTTACATTAAAAATACCATATTACAAGCATGTTATTTTCCTGTCCTAATGAATTTTTAACTTTAAAAATGAGATTTCCCACCCTGATAAGAGTGGGAAATGTTTTTCCTAATAGCTAGGTGATTAGGATGCAGAAAATGCAAGTTTGAAACTCCTCTGAGCAAGAAGCACAGAGCATCTCTATCTTCCTGCTTGCACTCTACCACCATGATCCTGAGTTTCCTTCCTTCCCCCCTTCCTCCATACTGTGAGCTGGTCTACTTGCCCAGCACAGCCTTCATGAGGCACTCGTGACCATGGGAACCGAAGGAGTCTGGTTATCCTCACTGACCCACAACATGGTAAAAGCCAGTGTCCAGGCTTTTCTTTAGGTTCAGTCTGCCATAATTTGGTCCACATCATCTGCAAGTGCATCAGGGCAGGGTACACAGTAAGTAGCGTTGCACGGTCCTGGCACTGTGGAATGTATTCTGTCTTTAGATGTACCTGTGTGGGCTCCCATACAAACAATTCTTGATGCTTTTGTCTGGAAGGACTTCTTTATCTGCTAAGACAACTCCCTCTGCTACTTTCCAAAGCACATTCACTTGGATTTTTGGCTAAGTTCAGGCACAGGCTGTCTCCCTGGAAATTGCCTTGCTCCTGAGGTAGCAGCTGAGTCTCCCAAGGCCGCTGGCATCCTTCAGGGTTGCTTTGCTCAGTAACCCCCTCAGTCCCTGGCCTGATAAAAAAATGTCAGTGTTCAGCCTTGCGGTTTTTGCTGGGGCTTCTTGTGCAGCAGCAATCCATCACACCCAGCTGGCTGCTGAGCTGCTGCCCGACAGCAGCGCTGGCAAAAACTCTAAGGCCAGGTCTACTCCGCAAACATTTGCTTTTGGGGCTATTTTCTAGGCTCTGGTGAGAAACCCGTCTGTGTTAGTAAGGCCTGATAGCATTGACACAAGGATTTGGGGTCTCTGCACTCTTCCTTGTCTAATGCCTTTAATCAGAACAAAAGTAGGTTTTGCTAGCGGAGCTACATAGACCCTGAGAGGTGTCAGTACTGTGCACTTATATGGGCTAGAAAAAGTGTTTCTTTTGTTGATCTGAATATAAAGGCTACTCAAAAGTTTTCTGTCTTTCTTGAGAGATTAAATCCTTCAGGCTTCCAGTAGGATTTTGGAAAGGCATAATTTTAGAAAACAAAATAATAAAACCGTTCAACCTTAGGTAAGGGGTTGTTAACACCCACTGACTTTTGGTGATCCCACTTTATGCTCCTGCAAAATAAGTTTTGAAAATAAGGATAATGCTCTAATAAATCACATACATTATTCATCTCACCTTACTGTCATCTTCTGAAATAGTGCAGTCTGGGACAGTTCTATGAACTCTCACAAACTAAAGAAGTTAGTTTTTTAGGGGGAAAGTCTTCATCCTGCTTCATTTTTCTTTTGGGTACTCTCTCTCTATATATATATATATATATACTCAACCAGCCACCAACCTTTAAATGTTTAGTTGTAGATGAGAACAAACCTTGTCTTTAGACACTTCTGAATGTGAATATTTTCTTTTTGCATTTGGCCTCCTCACAACTTTTCCCTTTCTTGTATCCCTTCTCTTGAAAAAGGACAAGGTGCTACAAGAAGGCAACATGAACTGAGAAATGAACCCATGAACAGCTGCCAGATTTGAGCATTCACAGCTCTTTCAGGGAAAGGAATAACTCCCACCCTAGCTAAATGAAAAGGGCATGACATAGTGGAAGGCAATAGTCTCAAAAGGGTTAGAGGGCATTTAATTTTGGAAAAACTCCCATGACAAAATCCTGAAAAATATCTTGCTTCCTGGGTAATAAAACCACTCACAAAAATACAGAGGAGGTAATCACTTCCCATTGCTGTTTTCCAGGGCAGTGGATTGTCCCTTGCCTCAGCTGCTCTGACAACAGGACCTGTGACTGGAGAGAAATAACGTGGCAGCCCCATGGCTGCCGACACTCTGTGCTAGCCAAGCCCGAGCTCCAGCGCTGTGTGGAGGGCAGAAGGGTATGTAATAGGTTTTACATTTTAATTAATTTTATTTACCTGGATATTAGTCGTGAAGATTTCAAAATATTTTTATGATTGATGTGTGAGAAAAATCCCTTTTTATTATAACTGGAAAAATATTCAGATGAAAAATCAACAGGGACAAAAATCAACCATTATCCATAATTTAGCCTCATACGCAGAGGCAGTTGTCTGCTGCCATTTCACATAGGATCTTAGGTCACACCAGTGAAGTTTCAAGACCTATGGTGTATGTGGCTACCAGTCAGACCTGCAGTGAGTACACAAGGATGGCAAAATGGATTTGCGTTGTCACAGTTTGTCTCACATTTGACATGCAAGTTGGTTTTCTTCTTCTGCATACCTAATGCATGGCATTGCTTGTGCACACTAATCTTACCAAGTCTTCTTGCACATTCTTTTCTTTTAGTGAAGCTTCTAAGGTGATTGCTTGGAAATACAAGGTCTCCTTAATAAGCATGCTATGACTGTAAAACTGTTGAGAGAGAGCTCTGATCTGAGGCTCAGGTACCTTACTGAGGATACAAGTATCCAGAAAGTAAGTAATTAATTGTTATAAAGATGTTAAAGTGTATTACCTAGTTAAGAAAACAGTAACTAAAAGTGGCATTTTGATAAAATCGAAGAACATTTCTAGATAGACAAATACAAAAATAATAGTTTTTCAATTAACATTTTCTTCTTAATTTCTGGTAATTTCTTGCCCTGCAAAAAGTACTTTATTGCAATTTGGCTTTATTTCTGCATGCGGTTTTCTCAATTACTATAGAGCTGTGCATTTCTCTTAACATATTTTTCTAAAATAATATTGTTTATATGACAGAGTAGAGGCTTGATTTGCACCTCATGTACAAAACAAGCACTTCTGGATTGACCACAGCAAAAATAGACAAGAAATTGATAGCTTTGCTTTGGTCTTTAATTTCCATGGACATCAGGCTGCTTCAATAAGCAAACACCCTTTTGGTCAGGCAGTTGAAGGACAACGGAGGAACAATATGCTACTTTGGAAGTGGATTGCCAGAGTATTGCTGGGAGGATTTGCTGATGTTCCCACCTCATGAATCTGACCACTCACATTCACCAGTGTCAAAAGCATTTGCTAAGAGTCCATTAAAACCAAGTATATGAAATGACTGTGAGCTTAATTTCTTAATTCAACTTCCATGATGTTCTGACTCTCTGAGGTCACTGATCTATTCTAGTGTCAGATGAGACTCAGATCCTACATGATTAACACCTTGCAAGAAAAATCCCTGTAAGACTAATTGCACTTGTTTCCTATCCTATAACTTTTACATAAGTTACCTGACTGATAACCTTTTCTGCTCTGTAGAAACCTGCTGAATCACTCCTGTTATCTTTGCACAGATGTCCATTTAACTGGTTTATTCTTTTTAAGTCATTACTCTAAAGTATGTTCCCCTTTTGGAACCTTTCCCCTATATCTTTCTCTCCTATATTTTCCCTTTTTGTCATCAATTTGTAGTGATTTTAACTTTGTGTGATGTTTTGCAATAGCATTTTTGCTTCTTTCACCAAATGAATAAAGGTAGAGTATGGGTTAACTCCCCTGTTTCAGTAGAACTTAAGAACTAAGAGAGAATTTCTTCATAGTAAACGTAGATGAATAAAAATGGTTCCCTGCTTGGCTGATAAGATCCTGATATTGCCTGTTGTAAGTCAAACTTTAGAATTACTTTACACAGTCTAAGCAATGTAGTAGAAGAAAAAAATTTCAGGGGGTCCCTGCAAAAGACTTTTGCCTGTCTTATATGTTTAAGAAACCCAAATCTTTTATGGACGAGCTACTGAGTAGCCAGTAGTATAATTCTGATATAATCAGAATTATATCACATATCATATAATAATTATATCATAATTATATCACAAGATATAATTCTTGTGAGTAAATACATTTTTATTACACAAGGAATTTTTATAAACACCTATAAATAATTATATTTCCTCATTTGCGATTTTAGTTTCAATGCATTTCATACCTTGTCTTTAAGTACTACAGACATCTTAGTTTCCAGAAACAGGTTTCAATGCTAGAAATGTAATCAGATAGCAAAAAAAAAAAGCATGAGTGCAAAACAGGTGCAAAAGTCATCAGTCCAAGTGAGGACACTGAGATAATCTAGAATGCTCTTTGATTTACATTGTCATTTGCTGAAGTTGCCTAAAAACAGCACAACTCATTTGCATGTCCACTTCTCAAAAAGGGCTCAACTAACCTGTATATCTCTGTATTCAGGGTTTTTGAATATTCAGCTTGTGTATCTGCGGTCTCAGCAGTTCATAATTCTTTAGGAAGGACTCGTGTATCTACATCTGAATTCTTCCTGAAATTTTATTCTGAATTAAGGCAATAAAACCTCTATAAACCCCAGATAATTACCAATCCTTTCTCAGGAAAGTAGAGGAATATTTCTGTAGCCTCTTTGGGTCCAATGACATTATACCTACTGTCAAAACTCTAACAGCCCTCTGTGACTGAAATACACCCTTGAATACCTTCATAAAAAATTCAGACATGCAAAATTGCACCAGGAGTCATAGATAAAGCAAGTAGTGACATTTTTGATTCACTAGAGTAAAGTTTCTGATTTTTGTCCTGGAAAAAAATATGATTTATTTTCAGGATTTTGATCTGCTGGCTATACTTCTTACCATTTAAAACATCGTTTGTGTAAAGCATTTGACACTGTATACTGCATGAAATCCTTGCCTTTAAACTGGAGAGACAAGAATTTGATAGATAGAACATTCAGTGCATAAAAAATTAACTGAGTGGTGGCACTCAAAGAGTTGTGTTTAGTGGCTCAATGTCTGAGTGGAGAGCAGTGACAAATGATGGGCCTCAGGGGTACTGAGACCAGTGCCGTTTAACATGGAAAGTGGGATCAAGTGCATCCTCAGTAAGTTTGCCACCCAGCTGTGTGGCAGAGTCAACTTGCAGGAGGGTAGGAATGCCATCCAGAGGAACCCTGACGGGCTTGAGAGGTGGGCTTCTGTGCCTCATGGACTTCAACAAGGCCAAGTGCAAGGTCCTGCACCTGTGTCAGGGCAATCCCAAGCACAAGTGCGGGCTGGGGTGATGAAATAGGATAAAGTGAATGTTCTTTTTGTTTGAAATGCAGCACGTTGAAGATCAACTGTATCTTTAAGTGCAATCCTTCTGTTTTTCTCATGTTTCATAGAACATTGATAAAATGCAGCACATAGATATCTCTTGCTCATTAGTTTCTTTTATTCATTTGCCAATATTTCTAAAATATATTTATGATCACCCAAGCAGACCACTTCTTTCCTATCTGCATCATAATTAAACCTTCAAAAATGCTTTCTAATTTGTTTTCCAACTCCAGACTGCTTTCATGTCTTATGTTAGAATTTATTTGTTTTCCAAAGCTCATCTGTAAAATTGTAATCTCCTTTCTCTATAAGAGAAATTAATTTTCCCTGGCTGTGACTTCCTGTTGATTTCAATCATCACTGACTGCTATTTTAGTTTGTATGCTTATAGAACTGTGCTTGAGCTAAGTTATTTCTGTGTGGTGTTGTTTAACCTGGCAGGCAGCTAAACACCCCACAGCCATTCATTCACTGCCCCACAGTGGGATGAGGGATAGAATCAGAAAAAATAGTAAAACTCATGGGTTGAAAAAAAAGACAGTTTAGCAGAACGGATGAAGAGGGGAAAATAATAATGATAAAAATATACAAAGGAAGTGATACGCAATGCTATTTCACACCACCCACTGACCAGCGGCCAGCCAGTCCCTGAGCAGAGGTTGTCATCCCCCAGCCAGTTCCCCTCAGTTTCATTGTTCAACATGATGCCCTATGGTTTGGAATATCCCTTTGGCCAGCTGGGTTCAGTTATCCAGGGTGTCCCCTCCTAGCTTCTTGTGCTGCCGACCCTCCTTGCTGGCAGGGCAGAACAAGAATCTGAAAAGTCCTTGACTTAGTGTAAGCAATGCTCAGCAACAACTAAAACATCAGTGTATTATCAACATTATTCTCGTTCTGAATCCAAACCACAGGACTGTAACAGCTACTAGGAAGAAAATTACCTCTACCCCAGCCAAAACCAGGACACTTTGTTTCATAAAAATGTAAGACCACCTGTAGTGAAACAATAACATTCAGGCTGATGAGAGACATAAGAAAGGATATATGTGCACAAAAACAGTTTTATGAGGTCTTATTTTGCTTTATGATATGTTAGCAAGAATAGTATGTTTGATATATGTTTGCATTTCAAACACAGTAAACATGAAAATTTTGAAGTGCTGTGGTTAAGGTTGCTCTGGCTGAATAGATTTTCCTTCAGTCCACTTTTCATATCTGCAGACTTTTTTCTCCTCCATTTTAAACTCTAAGGGTAATGAAATGCAGACTACGTCATTCTTAGGGAACTCCATGTGTATATTCTAATTGAATCAAAGAAAGTGGTAGTCAGAATAAAAAATGTTATATCTGTATTATATTGGCTCAACAAAATTCTCTCTAACTGTGGTTAACGACTTCTTACTGTAAGACATATACAATTGTATTAAGACGATGCTTTGAATTTTGTACAATGGATTTTAAAAATGGATGGAGGAAAATGGGTTCTAACAGGTTATTATTTACCCAATTAGCAGCGTATAGAAAATTGGCCTCAACAGCAGGAGGGATATATATTTTGCTTATCATTGAGAAATACTAACCAGAGTTTAGTCTTATAATTAAGTACCATTGAGCCATGTGTAATTAAGAACAGGAAATATGAAAAGACAATATTTGCTGAAGTGCTTAAAATTCAGCTGTTAAAACAGGAATTTTAGCTTATAATTTCTTTATAATATCTTAGAGTTAAGTGGTGTTTTGAACTTACAGGTGTTTAAATTTCCTAAGTGTGGTTAATTTATAATGATAGGTCTGGTTAAGAATTGAATTCCACTATGCTTACACAATCTTTCAAAGCCTTTAAGCCATAATGGAATTTTTCACACAAAATGTCTGCAAGAGAAGACACTGAAAACATCTGTCTGTGTGAAAGTGTTGTTCTTTGTCTGGTGAAATTATAACCTTATATATGCCTGATCATTTAGTCATCCTGCAAACAAATCCTCATCAACTTGAACAGTACATGACTAAGCCTTGTGCCAGACGAGTAAAAAAAAAAAAAAAAGAGATATGACATATTCTACACACCTGAGCCATCATCTTCCTCATTATTGTAATAGTCATCCCTAGAGCCTTTGGTAGAAATCATATTAAATACCACATGGTACATGCAGCTACAGTGAGTTCATGCAAGTGTATAGAAATAAATGGGGCTATAGTTGCCACGCATTCAATTACATTGAATGATTAATTCATCAAAGCTCTTGGGTTAGCTGAAGTACATAGGTTTTCTTTCTCGAGCTAAACACCACTTATTTTAACTTTTGAGACTTCCAAGTGTTTGCTGAAAATGAAACTAATTTGCAGAACATGAATTTTGAAAGATTCTTTCTGATGGTTTGCATACCACAACAAAATGTGCTTGATCAGCTCTGCACAAGGGCAATTTGAAAAGCAGGTAGGATTACCTGTGGGTGTCCTCTTCTTCCACCTAATTTATTTTTTCTTTAGGGAGAAGAATTTGTTTATTTTTCCAGGATTTACACATCTCACAGCATGGTTGAACCAATAGTTAGAAGCAGATTGTTGGATGTAGACAAAGTCTTAATGAATGAATGCAGTATGTATGCAGATTTGCTAGTGATTTGCTATTCATCCGCCAGCCTGGGGTGCACTGGATTAGAAGGAATGCACACCTATCTTTCTGCTTGACATCTTCTCTGGACCTATGGCAGAACATTCCCTTCAATATCCCAGCACACATGGTCTACAGAGGATGACTGCTGATACCCTCCTGTGATGACTGCAAATAGACTTTAGAGCTAGAGAGCAGGGATCAAAGGTTTCAGATACTGCAGTCCTAATGTTAATGACATACCTCTCAACAATGCTGTAATTTCACTGTGAAAGATGTAGCTGGAGTTAAACAAATTTGCTTGATTCCAGTGATACAATGATGTAGCTCTTATCTATTTGAACAGCCAGACTTCTTCACTGAAAGCTCCTATGGTTCTGTAATTGGCTGACATCTTTGAGGGTCACCTACTCTTTTTATCTGCCTTTCTGTACATCCACAAGTCCACTTTGGCTCATTTCTTTCTTCCCCACTTACATCAAGTCTCAAGTATCCTCTTAGTCGACCTGTTTCTGAGAATCTGTGTTAATTTACAAGTGAAACAACTTGTATTCCTCCCCAGTGTGATGTTGCCTTCTGTCTCAATCCTGACTCATCATGTTCAGACACATCTTCTCCTAGAAATAAGTATATGTTCCCAGATGGACACTTAACAGCATTAGCTGTCTGACATAATTTCCTGCCCTCCTGCTTCACCATCTCATAACAAGCTCACTTAAGAGTGAAATGGAGATGTTCTGAGACACAACATCCTTTGGAGATAGGCTGTGTGCAGTCTCATCAATCTTATGATGATATTTCAAGTATGTCAGGGCTGTAACAGTTACCTGTTTCATCCTGTTATACTGACTATCTAAAGGAATCTGCTCTGGCTCCTGTCAGCTCCATAACATTCTCAGAACATCAGGACAACAACTATGCTAAAGCCCACCTGATATTTTCATATGGTGCCATGGCATTTATGGACTAGAACTGCCACTTTAAGACATAATTGTACCTAACTTGTCTCTCCTGATACTGATTGACTAAATGACTGCACACAGTACCCTTCCATCTGCAAACCTGGCCAGCTAGCTACCCCAGGGAAGGCTTGAAAATTCATTCATGGATCCATGGTTTATATGTGTATGCTTGTTTAGGTATAGAAATTGTAAAGCCCTAGAAGGCTAAATTGTTTAGTAGTGTAAATTGGGATGTGTGTGCGTATTTTGCTCTAATTTTGACACATCAAAAGAATAGGAAGGAGACCAATGAGTTGATCTTAGTCTTTGATGCTCTGCCATGTTTGAGACTTTGTAAATCTTTAGCATGACACTTCACACTTAAGTTGATAGTAAATGCACAGTGTTGGCAAAAAAGATATCTGTGCATCATTTTCATTGGTCTTAGCCATAGTTCCTCTCTCCTTTTTGTCATGAAGGTTTTTGTCATGCTATTTGAAAGGAGTGGTAGATGAGATTAGACCAAATACAGTTAGGAGAAAATGTCCATGAGAATCCTTATCACAGTAGAATGAAGAATGAGATAAAAATGCCACATCTACCAATTTAGGGTTATAGCTGAATATGCTCCTTTGCAATTCCCATGTGCTGTGATAAGGCAATAGTGTTGTATGTTACTAGAAGAGAAACAATCTTGTATGTTCTACCAGTTGCTCTATGTGTGTAACTTGGTAGTGCCTGTTTGTTATTCTGCTAATGATGTGTTGTGCTTTCACAGAAATGTTCTCACCCACATTACAAGCTAATGATATCCTTGCCTGCTATTATCTGAGAACTACTTTTTAAATAGATATACATCTAGATACTACAGTGATGGAAATCGAGATTAAGAGACATGGATATAGGCAGACTGAAGAAATTAGGAGATTTTGCAAGCTAAAAGAATTGTTGTTTAAAACCTCAAGGTTATCTACGTTAGCATTAGGACATATCCTAAGCATGAACCGTCTTCCTAATTGTAAATAATTGTGTGCATGTTTGTGTCTGTCAGAGAGGGAAAGACAGAATATTCAACTGGTCCTTTCAGGGATCCAAGGATCCTTGACTTCTGTGTGCCATGTTATACTTGGTTTAAAGGGTTTTCTTCTGACACAGTGTGAAAAGCTGGAAACCACCTTGCATGTGAGAGAAGTTCTTGTTTAGTACAAACATGAACAGCAGCTGTTTAAGAATTTTCTCTATGGAGCAGCTTTGAGAGGTCCAGGACAGGAGGTAGAAGAGCCTCTATGCACTTGGTGCTAGTTTTAATTTGTTTGCTACCAAACCTAATCTGTCAAGGGCTGCTCTGCAGCCCACAATGGGCAGGGCATGGGAAGCTGAAGGCATTGCTGTGCCCTTTCTTGGCCCCAACACCAGATTAGGGTACATTCATCTGAAATTGCTTCTGTTCTGTGGGAAGTGTCATTGGTACACTGTTGTGACTTATTTTTAATCACAATAGGTTAATAGTGGGAAGTGGAATCAGTTTCCAAAACTGTAATATTCCTTAAGGGAATAGATAAATAGATACGTATTAGATGAGTGAAGTCCAAGATGCTTCCACCACATAGAGTCTCTAAAAAAACACTTTGGATATGTATCTTAAGCATGTAGTCTTGTGTAGTCTTAATTTTATTTGCATAATCAAATATTCAATCTGGAAGTGGTGAAACATCAAACCCCAAACCAAATTAAGAAATGAAACAACAAAACACCAGATTACAGGGTGCCAACTACCCTGAGTGCCAGAGGAGGCAGGAGAAGCTGCACACTGTTGTGCAGAGAACAGGGCTGTTACTATGCTATGGTTCTATGGGGTTTCTGATTCCCAGTTTTACATTTTTGCTCCTCAGTGTGGACTTCTGGCTGAGGTGACTGTGGTAATTGATTATGCACACAGTTTCATTGGCAAACCACAGTGAAGCTGGGTTCTCATACTATTTTGTCATTGCTTACCTGCAGAAGGAACTGCTAGTCCTATGCACTAAAAATAGAGCAATTGCATAAAAAAAAAAAACCACTCTAAGTTCTGTGGTCTCCAAATACAGAGATGTTTGATTTGTCAGAGGAGTGTAAGAATGAATAGGAACAAGCCCAAATTTGACTTCCTTCATTTGCAAGTTCAGAGTAGCCCAGCAAAACTGCTAGACTTAAAGTACTTGTCATCCTGACAGTATTTCTAGCTCCCTTTACAGAAGGCAGACATTAATCAAGACATGCTGTGTAGGAACAAATGACATGGAAAAACTGAAGGAAAAAAGGAGGAAGCTGTGAACAATTATGAGAGCAGTTGTGCAGTAGCAATTGGAAGGAAATATACAGATAAACAAAAGAAATTATCACCAAGGATGAAAAATATGGGGCTAATTGTGCAGCTATAGCCATCTATAACCTGCACTTTTTGTCTTTGAAACATAATATAGCTTTTTCTTTTTCTAAAGGAGAACTTTAGTATTGAGATGTTAGGTCTGGAGAACAGGCAGCTCACAGAGGTATTACTTGAACATTATGAGAAGGGTTTAAAGACCTCCTGAGTAGCTGTATTCTTTTCTAAGCTTTTGGTTTCTGGATTGTACAACTTCTAAGTCATCTTTTTTTCCATCTAAAGATTCTTTTTATAGGTGACTCAACTAACAGAGGGATGATGTACTATCTAATAGAAAGAGTGAATAAAACTCTTCAGGAATGGCAAAAGACTCATGATGTTAAATGTTATCATAATATCAATGAGGGGAAAACATTTATCAGTTACTCCTACTACCCCCAGTTCTGGATGAATGCAAACCGGAGACCAACTTTTGAAAAAGCACTGGAACAGCTGCTGCGGAGGTATTGTACAAACTCTATTTTACCCTTGTTTGTGTTGTTCTATTCACATAAATGTGTTTAACACATTTCACAATTAAAGACAGTAAACAATTAAGCATAACATGTGCAGACCGTGTTGTGTGATTAAAAAATAGTAGAAAATTACATCAGGCCTCTGATCAGGGTGGCCAGATACAGTTCAGTGAAATGCAATGCAATGCAGTTAAAATGTTTGCCATCTGTTTTAAAGCAAGATGTGTTGTTTTTCTTTTCTGGGTTTCAGATCACGTCCCCTGGAGAACACAGACCAGACTGTATTAATTGTAGGTGGTGTTCAGTGGCTTAATTCCAATCACCTGCAAATTATCCAAAAGGTGTTGAGCAGGTAATGCCATGTACTTGGTGTTATTCCAAGTTTTGATACGATAAATTATGAGAAACAACAAAAATTTTTAAACAAAACATTTCATTTGTTTTCTCATGGGTGTGCACTTAAGTGGCGTTTAAAAAAATAAATATACATTGTCTTTTGATGTTTCTTTTAAGTAAATATTCAAGGTGAGGCTACAGCAGTGTCCTGCTCTACTCTGCAATGGTGCAGCCTCACCTTGAATATTGTGTGCAGTTTTGGACAACACAGTATAAGATAGATATTAAGCTATTGGAGAGTGTCCAAAGAAGGGCAATGAAGATGGTGAAGGAAGGGCCTTGAGGGGAAGCCCTGTGAGGTCACTTGGTCTCTTCAGCCTGGAGAAGAGGAGACTGAGGGGAGACCTCACTGCGGTTACAACTTCCTTGTGAGAGGAGGAGGAGGGGCAGACACCAACCTCTTCTCTATGGTGACCAGTGACAGGACCCAAGGGAATAGCCTGAAGCTGTGTCAGGGAGGTTTAGGTTGGATATTAGAAAAAGGTTCTTCATGCAGAGGGTGGTTGGGCACTGGAACAGACTCCCCAGGGAAGTGGTCACAGCACCAAACCTGCCAGAGTTCAAGAAGTGTTTGAATGATACTCTGAGGCACATGGTGGGACTCTTGGGATGGTCCTGTGCAGGACTAAGGGTTGGACTTGATGATTCTTATGGGTCCCTTCCAACTCAGCATATTCTGTGATTCTATGACTAAAATGTTATTTCTTTTTTTCCTTTTTAATTTGCCAAACAGGGAAAATCTATCAAATATCCTGGTAATTATCAAATCCATAGGGATGGGCTTTCACCTCCCAGTGGATGGAATACATTCTCTATCACAGGTAAGCTATAGTACATTTTGAATGTATTTTCATGGAAAACTTGTAATTTCAGCATTAATTTTGCTGTTTGGTCAAAATGTGTTACAACCTCTGCTGAGCAAGCTTTAAGTGGATCAAAGAAAGATTCATGTTTGTATTTGCTCATACAGCTTACTTATATGTATTCAAATCAATTTGCCTTATTTTAAGGATTACATTGCAATCAGAGAGCCATTGGAGATGCTGTGCTTGGTCAGCCATCCCAAGAACCAGAAGAAGTTCCAATATTAATCCTGTTATCCAAACTGAGAAATCGTGCTAGGGATAAGCAGATTGCTCCTTGTACCACGTTGAGCATAGGCCCTTCCCAGGCTTCCTCCATGTTTACTGCTGGATCAGATTTACTGGTCTGGCTGCATTGCATAACTCTCATAAATCTAACTTAACTCACCTGTGAAACCAGAACATTACAGAGCAGCTGGAATGTACCGGTGAATCCAGCCTGTTATTTGTATGTTAATTATATGTTACAGTTAGTTTAAATCATATCCAAAACCCTCAGAGTAACAAATGGGCTGATTTCAATGAGCTTTTGTAACTCATTCAATTCAATATTTTTATGTACAATTTGGACATTGATTCTCTATTCCCTACACATAAAATGCATGGATGAGAAGCACTGGAGGGCAGAATGGAGTGAATGATGCCTGCCAGCACTGTGTGTCATGCTCCAGCTATTCACAGGTGTCGAAAAGAGAAAATTATTAGCTTTCATAGATTATGTACAGCACTCCTTTCACACTGGGGACTGGTGCCCACGTCTTTTTGCAACCATAACACACTGCTGTATTCAGTGTGTGACTTACTGCTACTCTCACCCCTCTTTCTGCTGCAGAGACTATCCTGTCTGATTTTGCCCATTCTTTCCCTCTAACTATTTATCTACCTTCTCTCTATTGAATGTCTTCTTATTGATTCAAACTGTTTTCTTAATTTATCTGGATGACCACAATAGAATACCGTAGGGAAATTGTTGTCATCAACATGAAGAAACATTTTCATAGCTCCTGCCATAGGTTTCAGCAGACTTCAGTCCTAGGAGGAAGAAGAATTTTGATGCAGTGAGGCAAGGATAGAAAGACTATTAAAGGCTTCTGAGGAGTACCTTTTTCTTTTTTTTTTTTTTTTGTTTTTTATTCAGAAAATTGGCAAAACTCCAGAAATCAACTATGGTGAATAACTGACATTCTTTTCTCTTTCAACTGGAATCTTATGCCAAATTACCCATGTGGTTTGGGTCCTCTAGGCTTCAGAACTACCGCAGCTGCTCTCAAAGCTCTTCTATCTGCAGTGTCAAATCCACTGCCTTGCCCCCTTTATGGCTAAATTTTTTTCTATTCTTGGCCTTCCTGCAGAATCTTCAGAAATAATAATCTGTTCTTCAGTATAACCATTACTCAGTAATTATACTTTAAAAAACCTTGAAATCTTCCTATAAAGGAAGCTGTACAACTACTGAAAAGATATTGTAATTTCTGCAAAAATCTACAACAGCCTTGGAGGAGTAGCTATTTCCAAGAGTGAATTTATAGTAATTCATGCCTGAAGTATAACATCATTGCTTATTGAAAATGCAGTTTTGTTATACATCTCCATGACACAATACCCCTTAAACAGCCTTTCTGACAAGAGATTGCAATATTTTATCTGGAATGCAGGCACAAATACAAAACCTGTGGAATGAAAACTTGATTATTCTGGATACAGCAAAAAAATTGGGCTATGAAGTGGTAGACACCTTTGTCATCACCATGGGACGTTACAAGGAATTCCTACAAGGGAAGTGCGGTTGTCATTTCCATGAGGTAATAATTTACACTTATATAATTTCCAGGTATTTAAGATATTTTACCTGCCAAGTGCTTAGAAACAAAAAGCTATGCAGTGAGGTTAGCATTTGTGACTCAGAGTTAGGCCTGAATACAGATTGTAGGTGTAGCAGTTTGTAGAGGGCACTTGCCCCTCACTGCTTAGAGTGTAAGGTGACGCAGCAACAGGCTGAACTGCTATAGTGATGATTCCTCAAAATAAAAATAAATATGTTCTTCTGCAAAGGTAACTCATATAAATGATTCTGCACAGTTTCCAGGTTCTTATGTTATTTGTTATGTGTTATATAACCCTGCTGCTTCTTCATGGACTGTTTGTCTTTTTACTGTACCTCAGTCTCACAGGTTTTTGTCTGATGGCTTCCCAGCTGAGCAGCTCAGCACACTCACATCGAACCAAAAATACAATTAAAATGGAGCTTAAAATTGAAGGACCAATCTCACTGTTATGTATCTGTTTTCCTTTGTCTGAGAAAAAAAATTTCTGGGATAGTTACAGTAACCAACTATACAAACAGAAGTGTAAGTGAGAAATTGCTTGTGATGCTACAGGGTTCTTCATTCTTATGAACTGAATCTGGATTGTTTAACAAAAGATTAGGAAACTACCACAGGTTATTTAGCTAAAATCTGTTCAGAACCATAAGACTGTGATTGTCATATCTTTCAGAAAGATTGCATTTTCTCTGAGTGAGCAAAAGAGAGGTGAAAGTTTTGATAGAATGAGATACAGAATGAGAACAAACTGTTACACAGAAGTTAAAACCGGAGGGGGAAAAAGAATGCGAAGAAAGATAGCTCTCTGAAATCAAGAGTTAATAAATTTATAATGTTTCATAATCCTAGGATTTATTTTTTATTAGAGTTATCAAAAGTGCATAAATGTTAAAATGTTAAAAAAGACTAGCACCACACAAGTTAAATACCAGTATTTTTTCAGCATGATTTTAATATTTAGTTTTCTGTCAAAATAAAGTACTTTAAGTAAGAGAGACCACCAAATAATTTCCAAACCTCTCAAGGATAAACTCCCTTTGCTTATTTTGCCAAGTCATACCAATTTTTCTGTAAGCCTCACTCTTGGCCAAACTTGTTCCCAGGACCTGAACGTGTTCAGGGTTAGCAGAGAAGCTCTGTAGAGTTTTGCAGGTACAAAGGTGGGCCATGGCACCAGGAATGAAGTGGAGGTACTAATTTTTGCTGTAAAAAATTTCAGGACAGTTATGATATATTTTCCTTAAAGATCCTAAAAAAGCAACAATCTAAAAATAAAGTTTCCTTCATCAGACACCCACAGTATACACTGGAAACCAAAATATCCTGTGGCTAATTAAACCTAGGAGTAGTTTAAACTAAACAAACTGAAATTCAGTGGTGATGATTGTAAAATTCAAGCACAGGCTCCGGAGTGTCCTTGTGGTGTCTGCATATGTGTAGCAAGTCTATTTTCTTGTAGCCCGTGGATTATATTTAACTCTCTCAGCCACAGCAGAAGAAAACAATTAATAACTATAACGCTTTGATTTTTCTCCTTAAAAACACAGGTAGAAATTTTATCTCAGACACAGTCTGCCAGACAACAAATGCATTTCCAAAAAGTCTGGGGAGTTAATTGGCTGGAACTGGTTGGGACTCTGCTCCGATATGAGGTTCCCTGGGACAGAGCACAAGTTTGGGAGTGTTGTCAGATCCATCTGATCTCTAGTGCCATGTGTTAGCCTCACAGCTGGTTTCCACCCCAGCTCCCCAGCAGCTCACATGTTTTCAGCCCTTTGCCATGGCCTCTGTAGTGCTTTGGGACCAAAATCAGCAGGTGTGGCTAGTTAACCAGTCCTTTAATCTATTCTGCTCAGAACTTGAGAGGTACAAACACAGCTCAGTACAAATGGAGCTGGAAAAGCGGGAGTAAGTCACAGAGCAGATATTTATGTGATGGATAAATCATCCCATGGAGTAAATGCCTCCCTCCATTTTACCCAGAAAGTTTTGACCTTTCTTTGTCTAGAGCACAGATGTTGGTATCTTTGTGGGTCACTGCTGATGCTTGCCATTTCCACAGATCTTACAAGCAAAAAGAAGAGCTTCAAAGTGAAATGTTTCAGATGTTTTGTATGGAACCAGGTCAAAAACAGGAGGGCGTGATCGACCATCAGCATTTTTCATGCACTCCTCCATCATTTTGTATGAGCTCATGTTCAGATTTGGTCTTGTTTCTCTGCTGGAAGAATCTCAACAGAAAGTATGTGTTTCTGGGGAGGATCAGTGCAGAATTTGACCCACAAAGCTGTTGCTAATGAGGCTTGAGAGGTCATTGTGCCTGAAAGAGGTGCAGATATGCCCAGGAGAATCCATCAGCCACTAAAACCCAGACTTGATCCTTGAGGAAAGCAAACAGAAAATCCTTGAATGCTTTTGATACCTTGTTAGTTTTAACAGTTTTGTCTTCAGCTTATTTCTGCATATTGGCATCCTGGCAAGTGGAGTTTCATCAGGTGCTGAAGCAGTTTGCACTAGGAAAAATGGCATTTTGCCTCTGAGGATAGAGCCAAGAACACTATGTAAAACTCCAGGACTTTTCATGTTTTCTGAAACCAGACGAGATAGATTAAATCTATTCCTTTGTACTTTCACTTTCTTTCTCTTAAAAAAATGACATTCCTAAATGCCCAGAAGATGACTCCCCCCTATAATTGCCATCTGAGCTAAATCATGGCTGTATGGGAAGGAGGGATTGGCCATTCCATGCAGTCAAAAAACAAGAACTGAAATGCCCTCAGCAGTTCTCATTTAGTTCTCATTATCTGACTGAAGAGAAAGTTATTTCCCCTGATTGTCCTCAAAAATTAGTGGAGTTCCCACCAACCCACTTCAGTGGGTCTTCAGGGTGAGCCTGATAGCATAGAAATCTGCACCTCTGTAGACCCTACAATCTTTACTCAGATTGCCAAGGGATCTGGGCTTTCAAAGGGATTATGTTGAGCTGAGACAAACTATCTTGCGTAACCCTGGTACTTGCTGCCCAAACGTACTTCTAGTTCTGTGCACATGTGCAAACTTGATTTTTTATTTACCTCATTCTTTTAAAATGCTTAAGGAGAAGTAGATTGGGCAGCACTTACAAAGACCATTATAGAAGCTATTTTTAAATTAGATTTATTTCCTATTTTAATGGCAATGAAATCATGGTCACAACATAGAAACTAGCAATCTCGGGATTTTCATATCTTAATCAGTGGCTGGATGACTGCTGGATGAACATTAGATTGCATTCCTGGGAGATTATGCCTAACAGGAATGCAGTTGGGGTGATTGGTTCAAGGTGGCATAATTTTAAAATAGTTGTAAGATCTAAGGCACTAATTTAGAAAAATGAACCTGCAGTAATTAAATAAAAAGAAATAATAGCCCTTCACTTAGCTGTATCAAATTGATCAGAGGATATATTAATTTTCTACATGGGTAGTTCCTGGTCTTTTTTCAGTTCAGCTAGCGTCCTCATAGCCTCTCTGCTCATTTTTTCAATCCTTTGCACTTGTTACTCCTTCACTCACACTTAATTTTGTATGATTTGTCTCATTTATTATGAGATTCACTACATATAAACATTTATGCTGATTGTTCAGTGGCAGTAAATATACCTTATATTTTTTTAAAAACTAACATGTTTCTGAATAAATACGTGCATTAATAAATGAATTCTGCGTTTTCAAGTGTCTGCTGTGATTGATATAGCAGGAAAAATGATGGGCATCAGAGCTATCAAATCAGCATATATTTACTTTTTAAAAAATAAGTTAACCACTTGTCTCCTTTTCTCTTTTCTCTGGATTTGCCACTGCTGGGGCTGAGGTCTTCTGTCCTGCATATGCGCAAGGTTCTAGAGTTTAGCCTCTTGAAGTTGCTTCATTATTCATCAGTAACTGAGTGTTCACTGAGACAAGACCTTCAGCATTTCACAGGAGACCACCCTCCCCAGTCATTAGGCTCCTGACAACCATACCTTTCACTTTCTCTCTTATTAGTCCCATAGGCATTTGTTTATTCCATACAAACTGAACCTGATAATCCCAGAGCTTTATACATATTTGAGGGGCCAAGGTGAAGCATTCTTTGGCACTAGTTACTGAATCGTGTTGTGGTTATCTCACTGTGAGGCCCTGGGCACAGGGATGTTAAATTGCACCATACCTCCCTTCTTGGAGAAACATGACACAGAAGTGCTTTCATCTCACCATGGGGATGGGCCAGGTTTGCATCGAGACCTTAGAGTGAGACATTCTCATAGTTCAGACAAGGCTCTTAGCTGAGTCACAACATTTGTTCCTCCAGTGCTTAATATCAGACTAGAATTTAAACCTTTCTGCAGTTTGGGGCTGTCCTTTGTTTTTTCACATGCTGAATATACAGAGAAGATGTCGAATATGAATTTTACTGTTTTCCATAAACTGTCACTAATGAAGTAAGCAGAATCTAATATACATTAGAATTAGCATTACAGAATCAACTGAGTATAATGGGCCTATGCACTGAGATTTCTAGACTGAAGATCTTGCACTTTTGTATGTAACATAACAAGCTGGCCATTAAAATACTGTTTGCGAGCAAGTTGCAGCTCAAGGTAAGAATATCAGAACCCGCTTTGTGCACAACTGCCTCAGCATTTCTGTGCACACAGCTGTGTATCTGTCTTTTTAGGTGCAGGCAGAAAGCACTCACATATGTCACTTCTTTTGCAGGTGGTGAAATCCAATCCCTCTGAAGAACGGCCACACATAACAATGACGTTATCAAGACACTATACACTGGGGAAGTATTTCAGCAGTCAAAGCAAACTATCACAACTGCAGGACTATGCAACAAATTCTCAGTCCCCATATCATGTCCGAGGTCCAATAAATCAAGTATATTCTGAAATCCTTCTCAGCAGGCTCTGTGCAAGTAAGAGGGAGCTTGTCAGCACATAGCCTCTCTTGGATGTAGTGCTGGCACTAGAGAAGTACCACTACATGAGTGACAATTGAAGGATCATGGAGAATTTTGACATGCTTCCTTGATTGACTGAACAAACACAAACAGTTTGGGATGTGATATTTTTTCAAAAACATTATGAAACTAAGATATGCCCTAGTGACTCTGTTGTGTCAAAACTGAAGGTGGAGAAAAGAGAGGAAGTTACTTGAACTGTTGCCAAAGACTAGAACAGCTGTAGCTCAAGCAACTGTGTATTAATGATAGTAAAGTGAGAGAAATATATTTACTTGAACATTTGGAAAGGACTGCTTCAGTTCTTCAGCACTATATAGTTTTCTATTTATAGAGACACTGTAATATTTGAATGTATTTAGAAACTGACAACATTCCATTTTAAAGAGTTTTATTTTTATGTGGATAGATTTCCCTTGAATATCAAACATTTTCTATTTAGCCACATACAATTCAAAATGTCTGTAGCATTTTACTGATGATGCCAAGTTTGAACTCTAGTGGTTTTAGTGAAAACACACTTCTCTATATCTTAGATGGAAGAGATATCTACTCTATTTTTTTGCATGTTCTAAAGCTAATAGAGAGATAGATTACTTACACTTGAGAATGATTGTATCTGTTTCAATGTAACATGTAAGTATAATGAATTTGTTAACATAACTTTATTTATGGTTCCAGTTTAGGAGAGTGCCTATGTGCAAGAAGAACACTTAGATAAGTGCTTCAGTGTCTACCTTGGCCTGTGAGCCAAGCAAGTATTCTTCCCACATGGAAGTGCTGTTTCCTTCATGATTTTCATAAAATACTTGCCAATGTGTGAAGCCAATACCATAAACATAAGAAAAATCCCCTTTGCAAGCACACATAAAAACTTCAGGATCTGGTTATTAATCTGTCATGAGGAGCGTGTGATGCAATGGCAGCCTGAGATTTACAAACAGCATCCCATGCTTGGCAGGGGCAAGACCTTTTATGAATGCTAGTTTCAGTTCAGACCTTCTCTGAACTGTAGCTTCATGCTGGAGCCCAGCTACATCAGCAATGTTTGCAGACCTTCTGCGAGTGAAGCCCCAGGGAGAGGCTGTCTGCTGGTCCCCTGCCACGGTGTTGGCAACCCACTCATTCACAGTTGTGGTGCCGTGATGGGAAACCAAGGTTTGACAGCTGGGTGACAGGTTAATGGCAACCTGTAAGACTATTGTCCCTACTAATTATCCAGTTATGGATTTTTATTAATCCAGTCATGCAGCAGGCAATCAAGGCACTGCTCTCTCCCACTATCACTAGAGAAGGGAGTCTGAACCAGGGAAGTGCAGCTCTAACAAAAGACCTGCTGAGCTCTGTGTCGTGCTTTCCCTCCATTAGCTCCTAATTTGGGAAAGGAAGCCTCATAGCCTGTCACAGAATAAAAAAATTATAGCAAGGAATCATCATCTCATTTACCTTAATAGTGCTAGTAGAAGTAGGGCTAACAGTTCATGACACAACCTTTGGGATTTGCCAAAGATCCTTAAACTCAACAGTCTGCGTGCCCAGCCATAGTTTTGTGAATTCATACTCCTTAAGGTGAGATATGTAGGGATACAATGGGAAATTGTTATGCAGTATGGAGTTTGGCTTCCTAGGTGATAGGAGTATCCTCAAAAAGAGGATCTGGCACATCTAGTTTAGTAGACCTTCCATTATGCTGAAAAAGTTCCTAATTTAGACGATTACTCACATTTAGTGAGATGGTGTGATTAACTCTGTTTCTGTATAATATGCTGCTGATTTCTTACAGTAAATGTCCCCAAATTTGTGTGTAAGGTTTTCCCTGGTGTGGAGCTTTGCTTGAAAGGTGGGTCAGAAGCTATGCATAAATATGGAAAAAACAGCATTTGTTTTTCAGCAATATGATTATCTAAAGAATATAATTGTATGCAAATGATATAATATATTCTCTTGGGTTTGGAATTCCAGGGCTGCACAGCCTTAAAGCTGAAGGATACAATATCATGTCATTATTAGTAGTAGATGCAAAATACAGCCAGATGTCTTCAGTATTAAGATGATCAATAATAGGTGTATTGCAATTCTGCTTCTGTTAAGATGGTTTTTTTATGGTAGCTCATTTAAATC
>NW_020956268.1:283728-285460 GCF_003031625.1 Empidonax traillii | reverse complement strand
TCTTGGGTTTGGAATTCCAGGGCTGCACAGCCTTAAAGCTGAAGGATACAATATCATGTCATTATTAGTAGTAGATGCAAAATACAGCCAGATGTCTTCAGTATTAAGATGATCAATAATAGGTGTATTGCAATTCTGCTTCTGTTAAGATGGTTTTTTTATGGTAGCTCATTTAAATCCACATGCTGTAACTGCTATTGTTCTGTACACAAATTTTCTTAAGGCATGAAATGGGTTTTTATGTTTGGGTTTTTTTAACCAAAGCCTGTTGTTGAAAAGGAAAGAGCAGATTTTGTTATAGTGTAGCTGATATCACTGAATGTGCAATTCATCAGTTCTGGTTTCACCACAAAATGGTTTACATGTGCTGTACACCCAGATGTCTTAATGTTTTCCAAATCCTATTATTTTTCAAACGTTTTAAGTGGATATTTTCCTGTGTTTTCTATTTTTTACGTCTATGTACATATCTATGTGTCTGTACAGAGTCATTGGTACAATTTGCAAATTGATCTTTATTTAAATGAGTTCTTTGAATAAGCTTTTTTGAATACAATATATGATTCATGTAGTCTTAGGAATAAACAAAGGAAATGCAGACTAAAACAGGTACCAAGCTACATTTTCATTATTTAACTTGAAAATATATCTAGCATCTCTAAGACGAGAGTTGAGACTGACATGCAAGGATTGCTTGCTCATACACATTAAATTTTATGGATTAAGACAATAAAAGAATCACTGTGTTTATATTCCAGTGAGAGCACATGTTGCTATCAATGGTTTACACTAGAATTATCATATCTGCTGTGATGTTTTGCCTAAATAAACATTAAAGTGTTCCTATATTCCATTAAAGTGTTCCTATATTCCATATATTTACCTCAGTCCCATTACCATTAAAATAGCAAAGGACCTAATTGTCAAGGTGAGTTCCACCTCCTCACACAGACATAAGTGGCCTTGAAATTGGTGGTAGGATTGGAATATTCAGGTTGGGGAGCAAGTAAACTGAAAAGTAAAGTTTCCTGCTCAAACACTCTCAGCTGCAAAATAAATACTCTCACATACAGAGCAGTAGTCTCAGTTCTTACTGCATCCCTTTAAAGTCTAGCTGAAGCTGGAGAATGATTTACCAGTTCCAGTGACACTGCATTGCAACTCCTCATCTCTCATTAAATATTACATAGATGTTAAACTGTGATTTGGGTTTGAGCCTGGCAGGGCAGATGGCCACCATGACCAAGTCCATCCTAGTGAGTATCTTTGGAATAACCGGCTATAATAAAAAAAAGATTTCTCTATTTGTAGGGAAATGCCTTGAGAAGTCATCTCTGTCAATGGAGATGCTAGACTTCAGATACAGCAAGGAGCTGAAAGAATAGACTACGAATATAATATTTAATCTTAGTATTCATTTGAAAATTATGATCTTTAGAATAATCTCTTTCACAGTGTTAAATACAAGGTTTTTATTTTTCTCTTCTGTGACATATTAAAGGGACATCAAAGTCAGTTTATTTGCTTAGTGGGTGGGGTAGCAGGGCATCAAATTACCTCAAGGTTGAAATAACCACTAATAGTTACGCTTCTGTTGCTATGTTGAGCCAAAGAGAATGCTTTGAAGATCCAGATATGTGTGATATTAAGTTGACTGCAGTCCAGGGATCTTTCAGATTACTCTAAAAGAGTAAAGCAATTTTTAGAGGTGCAGTGAACTATTTGGCATAGA
>NW_020956268.1:206100-283128 GCF_003031625.1 Empidonax traillii | reverse complement strand
TTACCTCAAGGTTGAAATAACCACTAATAGTTACGCTTCTGTTGCTATGTTGAGCCAAAGAGAATGCTTTGAAGATCCAGATATGTGTGATATTAAGTTGACTGCAGTCCAGGGATCTTTCAGATTACTCTAAAAGAGTAAAGCAATTTTTAGAGGTGCAGTGAACTATTTGGCATAGAGTCAAACTGCTAAACAAGTCTCTGTAGGCTTACATGAAAAATATGGTCTTACCTTCTTGTTTGCTTGCTAGCCTTGCATCTGGCTTGTTTTACCTCACTGTTATGACTATCTGTACTGGCTCTACTCCCCATTAGTCTTTTTTTCAGATGACCTTAGACTAGCAATTTTTGGAAATCTAAAATATGACTGTTGCAAATTCATGCACTTTTCACAATTCTTCAAAGTATCAATGTTATTAATTTAATTTTGTTACCAGTTCCAACAGTAAAAGATCTAATGAGTGCTACAGAGGTAGAACAAGCCTCTTATCTGGGGCAGTGATTTTCTCTGATGAATTTAAAAAAGATGTGTTGTGTTAAGTAGTTTGTTTGCATTAGCACTGAGCTCTTCATGGAGTTTGCCCTTACTAAGAAAAAAATCCATCTTTCAAACTCCACTGCCATCTTATAAAGATGTAAATCTTCAAAACACCAGAACAGTCAGTGTATAATGCAGGCATACCTGTGTATTGGTGCTGCAGTATTTACTGGTACTTCACACTATCTGTTGAACAGAAAAGCTCTGACTACACAGTAAAAATATGCATTTTAGCCTTACTTGCCTGTGGTTTGATTGTACTAAAAACAGTGCTACATGACAATCAGGGCAGTATCTACTCAATTCATTAACCTGAATGGTCAAAATGAACCTATAGAGTTCCAGCAAGGTCTCCTGCAGCACAAGTTTCTATTGCAATGGACTTCTCCCTTTTCTAGGTTCTTTTATCTGGCTGGTTGGCCAGCTCCTTGGCACCTGTGGGCAGCCCTTCCTGCAATCCCTCAAGCACATTCAATGGCCTTGGCAACATGTTAAGAAGCCCTGAACTGAAGATGAAGCATATGTTCAAATGAAATCTGAACCAAGGTCTTTATGAAGCATGGCATTTATTCAGCATCACCTTGATTTCCTCTAGAACTGAACTTCCCTAATGAGGAGCAGGATTCAGTCCCTTTCAGCTGAAACTCAAATAACAAGGTCTTTTCCCAGCTCCTGACAAACTTGTTCCCCACTGTGTGGCTCCATGGAATGAAGGGAGGGAACTGCTGGGCATGCTCCCACCTAACAGAGTGATGTGAGCTGTGTTCACACAGTCAATGCAGTCGGCATTTCCCTCATATACTGCACTATGAGGACAAAATTCTCTCAGCAGATGGTTTTCGATATTGTGATTTTTTTCTCTCTCTTGAGCAATGCGGTTAAAGCAGACAGTGCCTAGCTCAGTGTCTGCCAGTAATGTTTGCTGCTCTAAGGATGCTGGGGAGATTCTGGGTGAAGACAAGTCTGTAGAATTAAAATCCTTGAGTAAGGAATCAAAATTACTCAGACACCTTTTGACAAAGTCAGGGCAGTTAAGAAGATCTCCCTGCAGATCAAGTGGGTGAAGTTAAAGTTGTCAGGAGCCCTTTAAAGTCAGTAACTTCTGTGAATTATTGTCAGAGTTTGAAGACCAGACTTGTATTTGGCAGAGTTCCTCACTTGTCAAGTTCCAAAAACATATTTTAGATTTTCTTTTATTCTTGTCATTATCAGCTTTTCTGTTATGATTCACTGGGGCTAAGGATTTTGAAGCAATATTTCCACTCTGCCTGATAACGATTGTGTAGCCTCCCCAGATGGTAGTCAAGTCATCTCATAGATCAGAGAAATTTTATTATTTCTGAAGGATTTTGTTCCTTTAAGTCCATATGCCAGCTCCGAAGTTTCTTTATATTTACAGAAATTTTTAGTTATGATAGCTTTAATACCTCCAGTGTATGCAAAGAAACCTGCCAATCCCTATTTATCCTAAGAAGATGGACTTTAAACCTCACCTTACAAGCTATTAAATAATGCAGCACCCAGCATGATTTGGCCCACAACTGGCTTCCTTTAAAATAGAGAATCACAGTCACATCTCTATCTATAATAAAGTGATTTTGTCTTCTACTAAAGTTTTTACTAAAGTGAATAAATCAATTTGTGGATTGATAGGTGTGGTTTTTTTCAGCTCAGGGCTTTTATCAAACTCTCTTTACAGCAAATGGTATCTATTAGCTACTGTAAAATCATGTTGCAACATCCTTTGAGCACTGTATCCTGCCCAGTTATTACAAAACACAGACATACAAGATGGTAAAAGGTAAAATCATAACACTTCCACCCATTACCATTCCCTAAATTCTACATTGCATCATTTCTGTGCAGTAACAAGGAGTCAGGGTGTAGTAACCTCTTAATGCTGGCTGTCTGCACAGCTCTTCAGTATCTAGAACAGTTCAGCTCTGAAGCTCTGATAGAGTATCAAAATAGCACACCTTCAGCTGTGAAATGCAAACAACAGAGCTTTCAGACTTACTCAAAACTCACTTATTAGGTCAAGGTCAGTCTGGAAAACAAGGACAACAGCTTCTAGAGACTGTTTTGGGGCCTGACGTCCTTAACTCTAGACATTTGACTGAGGCACTGTAATTATGATTGTGGTCACACTAGGCTTCTTTGTAATCATCACAGGAAGACGGAAATCTGAATTATTCTCTAGAGGTGTCTATTGTTTCTACAATATTGTTTACTGTAAAGAGACCCTAAAGTAATGCTTGGATTTTTCTGATTGGTGCCTAAAGTTTTGAGACCACGATCACAAGCCCACTACCATCACCACCACCAGGACATTCTCTCCATCATGGAGAACATGGAATATTCTCAACATCTGCTCTTGCAGCTGCTTGATTGTTTAACAGTGCGCTGGGTCAAAGGGAAGCCAGCCCTGCAGGTAGTTTGGTAAGCTCAACATTTGATGGTAGCGTGGATATACAGGTTCAAGACCTTTCATTTGGGTAAATGAAGAACAAATCTCCTCTCCATCTACTGCCTTACAATAGGGTTAGATGAATATCTCTATGTGAGAAAAGCGGAGCTGACAGGCACTTAACTCCTGAAAATAGCAGAGATTCTTTTTCAGATTTGAGGCCATATCACAGATAGTATCTGAGAGCTCCAGGTTCTAGCACTTATGCCTGTACCAGAAGTGCAGGGTGACCCCAAGTAACTTAGGGACTGCTGGCCACTGTGCAATAAAAATGTCTAACAGGTGTTAAAAAATGAGCCTGACACATTGGTCACATCCCCCATTTTGGCTATGTGCAGAATTTATTGCCCTGAGCATCTCTCCACACCTCACACACACAAATAAACCCAAACATAACTGCCCTGTGTGTGGCTTATAGCCATTTATGTAATTACTCTCTAACTCAATTAAAAACTATACGGTATATAAGAGATCTCTGTGAATTAAAGTGTGTAAACTAACCCGGACAATTTCAGATGGTTTGAGTTGGGCAGCTGTTAGATAGCAGCTATGAAAGTGGGTGAATGGTAACATCCCTGGAGACAGAGGGGAAAAGCAAATGTTGAGCTGGAGGCAGGAGGGAGCTGACAATCTCTCCACAAGTTTGATGCAGACAAACTGCATCCTTCCCCACCGAACTCCTGTTGGTGGACTTTTCTTGCAACTCCTGGAGTTTAAATGCCTGGCTTTAAAGCAATACCCTTAAATTATTGTGAATAAATACCTGCTACAAGTACTAGTTTGCAAATGAGACAAAAAGGGTCAAAATCAGGAACTTGTAAATGTTTGGTAACTATATCTAACTGTCTCTAGGGAGCCCAGGAACTATAACGAATCTATAAAACAAGTTAACACCTGCTCCTCACAGTTCTGTTAATTAACATTCAGTACAGATGCAAGTCATTTTAATGAGTGATCTGTCGCTCCACAGGAGCCAGTCTGGAGTGAAGTGTCTGTCTAGACAAGACTGCAATTACCACATTTTGTATCCGGCAAACTGACTTCTGTGCTCCTCCAGCCAGGGCAGTTGGGTTTGTTTCCTAGGGTCTGAAGGACTGAATATCAACCATTTAGTCATTATTTGTGTCTCAAGTTCATGGTAGTTTCTAGTTTTGATTAGACAAACTCCAGACAATCTATGTTTTGATAGTGGAAAGGTCAATACAGGTGCACTGACCTGCCTGTAAGCTATCAATCCCTGAATAACAGCACCATGGTCTCAACACTACAGAATATGATCCTGCTGGAAAAGAATCAGTGCAGTGGCACAGTCCCGTCTTTCTCAAGTAAAGTCACTACCATATGCCAGTTAAGGGCAGCACTTGCACATCTAAGAAGAATTTTCTTGACCTAAAGAGATATTGCCTGACATGGATTTGCTTCAGTTTATTCCATTTGGGAACATTAAGACCTAGACTTGCTCTGTCTGCCATAAGCAGCTCTTTACCTCCTTCTTGGGCTTGGGGAAGCTGGGATGGTCCTGCCGCTTCCCATCATCCTGGGCACATATTTTCTGGGATGTTTGTAAGTGAAAACATCACATTGACTATTTGTTGCCTGGTTCAAAGTTGTCATTGCCACTGCTGAGCACAGGTTTCCTACACAGAGTGTAGAAGATCTGAGGAGAAAAGTCCTTTAGCACATTTAACTGTTTGACAGTAATTCAGCCACAGAGAAGTTGCTGAAGTGAAAAATATGGCTAATGTCCAAGTGTCAGCAAACTGCAATATAAAATGAAAGAAAAGTCAAGGTTTGATTTACAAGGGCTCTGGTAAAAATGCTATGACACAACACTGGTAGATTTTAAATAGGGATTTGTGTCTTCAAATCTTTCACCAAGTAATATTGATAGGACCTAGTTTGGGTTTTTTGTTTCAGATGGAAACTAAAACACAGGTTTTTTTTCTCACCACACAACAATATTGATAACAGCGCAAGCTGACGTTCATTCCTGGCTTGTTCATGCATGATAACATTACTTTTGAAGAAAAGCAGAAGTTTTCAGTATCTTTCCAGGTTGTTATTGGCAGATTTAGAGAAAGCTACTATGAAAATGTCTACTATGAAATGCTTTGTTACAGCCACATATTAAACTGCTATCAATAAATGTGCTCCCTGGATCTGTAAATACTTTGTGACCCTCTAGTCAAGAATGCAGATAATTCTCTTTAGTATTAATGTCTTGCACATAGTTACAACATGTCGACCAGCTACCTGTTCATGTCTAGACTTCTTTCTCCTACTGTTTACATTTTTATTTGAAAAGATCCCCCAAAAGGGCATCCAGATGGCCATAAAAGGACCAACCTCTGAAGCCCAAAGTTCTTCAGATTTTCTTATGCTTTACTTAGATGCATGCACTTTAGAACATGACTGCATGCAAGGAACTCATGGGTTTTCCTGGCATATCTAGACAAGTCCTGCAAACACGTAATTCTCATCATCTTGCAAAAGTATTCTCAGTCTTTTCCCTTTCCTGCCTTTCATTGAATATTCCTTGCTAAAATCTTTTGGCCTTTCTTTTGCACTTCCATAATTTTGCCTTGCTTCTTGTGCATTTCCCCTTCCCCCTCACCTATCTGTGAACAAGTGGCCAAGCTAATTTTTCCAGTCTCCACGCAGCACCTTATCCTGCCAACCAGTGTTCAGTTCTCAGCTGGTGAAGCTGTGGTCTCCATCATCTTTATTCCGGACAAGTAGTAAAGGTTTTGTGAGCAAGACAGTGTTGCCTCCATGCTGCAACTGATTTCAAAAGGATTATGGATTATCTTGCCAGCAAACAGTTGCACAGTTTTCCAGGGGCAAGTTGCACAGTTTGTTTCTTCAGAAGGTCAGAGAAAGCTGTATAGCCAGGTGCAATGACCTTCACATCACAGCAAGCCTGTGGACTCAACATGCCTAGCCAAATTGAGACTCCTTGTATTTACAACTGGGACTCACTGCGTGACTAAAATCTGTTAGAAGCAAAAGTTGTGAGAAGTCAAAAATTCAAACTAGGTAGAAATGTATTTTCATTTTTCATCTTCTCTAACAAGAGCCATCTCTTCCTTCATCTCCCTCCTTTTTGTTCTCTGGGAAATGAATTTCATCAAATCCCTGTTTTCACAGATATGTGTCCTACCTACCCATTTATCTTTCATGTGCCTGTGTAGGTGAAATTACATGATGTATTTACATAGCAATGGTCCTCCTTTTTAGCTGGTTCTCATACAGGTACAGTGTACCAAAGGAAGGAAGGTTTTGTGTTGTTGAGTGGAGACTTCTGATTTAAATAGGTGGAACTGTAACATAGCAGATTCAGGATTCTGGTGAGTAAATCACACCAACTCTCACACTCACACGTGCATAAGTGGTCTCAGGAGTCGTATTGTAAAGCAGTCTACCTTGTAACACATCACCTCAGCATACAGCTTTAAGTGTCTTAAAGCTTACTTCTATAAAAAAGTTGTTTCCATAGCTCCTGGCCACTTTCTGAAAGTCACAGATTCTGCAGCTAGGGAGTAGTTTTACATCTGATTATATTTTTTTTTAAACCAGTTTGCTTATTTTTGTAAGGCAGGTAAATTTAAAGTTAATATACATTCCCTCTATAGCCACAAATAATACAATGAAACTTTGTCCTCCAATATTGCTGCAAGGATTTGATCCAGTAAACACTTACTCTTAAGTTTATATGACGTAAATATAGTCTGATATAATTTGATTCAGCAGACATTTATTCATCTGCTTTATTTATACTGTACAGATAGTGCCATTTATTCCTTGAAAGTAGCAACAGGCGTAAAATAGAGACCATATGGAATACTTGCAGATTCTGGATGTTTTTATAATCAGATCTGAGAATGTGTTCCTTTCCCTTTTGAATACTTAAGATTCACTTAACACTTTGTATTTAGGCTTCCCTTCAATCTATGCTACATTAGTTTTTGCCATTGCCAGTTTCTACAACAGTCGTTTTTACTGGTAAAAATAAGTGACCAGTAATTACTCTCTCTACTTAAATTCAGTTTATATTTTTGTTTTGACTCTGTCAGTATATTCTTAACTCTCAATTTCTACATTTACCATAAGGAAAACATTACTGGAGACATTAGTGTTGTTTATTGCTAACAATAGCATCTTCAATCTGAAATGAAAAAATAGAAATAATACATCAGTTCTTCAAAATCACGATAATATAAAATTTGTTACAGCTACAATAAAACAAAACATATTGAGTTCTCTTTCATGTGTTTCTGCGCTTGAATCACACACTCAAACTTCTTCTACAATCATGAAAGCATTTAACCTCATGTGCCCGTTAAGTTGTATTTCAAAGCACAAGTCAAGTATCACTAAGTCAGTCTAAAAATCTTTCCTGTTGAATCACCTATATTATTGGCCAGCGTGCTACAATATCCTGTATAGCCTGCGGATGAGATAAACAAGAAGTATACAGAGATACTGGATTTGCATGCTAACCAAGTCAGCCTTCTGGTAATAAAAATAGAAAGCCCCTATCACTTTCCTCCCCTTTGGTCCAACAGATATTGAAGTATCACAAGCCTTGGAAAACACAAGATGATAGATATCACAGATATCACAGAATATGTAAAGATATCAATAGTCATTTCTGGAAAACAGGCTCATTTTCCCTTCCTTTTTTTGGTATTGGACTAGGCTTGTTGTATATCATCACGATGTTTGTCCATAAACAAGTGGGTTCTCTTGCATTCTTACAGACAACACCCCGAGGGTGCAGCTGAAGAGGATGTATGCTCCATTAAAACACAGATAATGGGATGCCTAGCACTGGAAAACACTTCTGAGGAATAACATACAGCTTATACTCAGAGTCTGTTATACAAACATATTTCTTAATCACTTCTGTAGAAATAGCCATAGATAAAAAAAAAAAAAAAAAAAAAAAAAAAAAAAAAAAAAAAAAATCAATAAAGCACCTGTCAGGCTCCCACACACAAAAGTGCCAAACACAGCTGGAGCAGAGCGATGAGCTGGAGTAAATTCTAATGCAACTGCTGAGGATAATTAGGAAATAAAATAGATTATATTTATGCAAATGAAAAATTGAAGGACTTGCTGGTCCTGCCTGTTGTCCTTCACTACCTAAAGGGCAGGAAAATTCTGAATCAAAAAATAATTAAATTTTCTGAGCATTAAAAACGTTGAAAGCATTTGCCATGAAGGTTGAAAGCATTAGTGAAACTATAGAAATATGTCTAATTCTAGACAAAAGAAGTCATTAACTTGGTTCTCAGGCTGTAAATAAATTGTTCATTCAAGAGGGAAATTTAATACTGTGTGTACTAATAAAAACAGATACTTATGGCACCACAGCACTTAATCTTACAGCTGTGTTTGTGAGCTCCTTTACACTTCATATGGGGAATCTTTCACATACCCTAGGAATTGTAACCAGCAAGAGATCCTAGGCCTCTGAGCAGCATGCTTGTCTCTGCAGGATGGTGAGGAAAGGCAGAGGGAGTGACAAATTGCCCGGCTCCACTCTCAAAGTCAGAATTAACCATTGCACTTGAAGGGACTGACACTCTTCAATCAGAGGTGCTGGTGTTTGTGGAGTTGTATATCACCTGGATCTTCCAGGGCAGTGTTGGGCCACATACTTCATCCTTGTCTCTCCTAGCTAAGACTACCTGGCTGTACTAGCTCCTGAAAAGGGTTGGGGTGGAGGGTGCCTTGCCCTACTCTCCAGGATGAATCCCAAGGCATGTTTACTACTGACCTTGCTGTGCTAAGGGATACTGCCCTCTGCTCACAGGAGTAGGGGAAATTTTAGATGTTCAAGCTCCACACTGACCCCATTTTCACTGATGGTCACATTTTTGTGGCTGCTGAACTGCTCAAACTTCTCAAAACATAAGAGTCAAAGAAAGTTTTTAAATAAATAATTATTACCACAATAGGAAACTACCATTGGGAAGGGCAAAAAAATACAGAAAACATCTCTGATAACTTAAACTATTCCCTTTTATCCCCATGGCCTTAACTTTTGCATGATTTAGGTCAATGCTATTACAAGGTTGCTGAGATGTCAAATCCCAGCTACTTTGATAACTTGCCAGTTTAGTAGAGTTCAATTAGTTGGGGACAGCCTAAACCCTGTAGACTTTGGCATCTTGCCTGTGGCTACACACATTTTAAACCACAACCACACTGCCTTATGCAACAGTGGATAAATATCACAGCTGCAGGGATATAATAAGGGTAAGGTTTCCAAAGCTGAAAGACTTTCTGTGACAACAGTGTTAAAAGGTTTAAGTGGGTTCAAATACTACAGTGCCAGACCCAGCCAAAAGAAAAAAAGATGTGTTAGAAAGAGAGAAGGAGGGGATCACTGAAGAGAGGAAATAAGAAGGTGGCTTAAGAAACAGTTAACATGTAACCCTGACTTAGAAAGATTTAGAAAGATTCTAAGAAGGATTTGATGTTTTTCATCTAACCCAGTCAAAATTTTTGAAAGTCTTATAAAACCTGCTTGTGCAAGGTATCCTATAATAATTTGATATTAAAATGGACATGTAAGAAGGGACAGATTGCCTTCTTAATAGGGAGTTTTTTGCACCTTGATTTTTAAGATCTGCTGTGCTCATCATCAGTGAAGATATATAAGTTTACATAAGCCTTAGATTACCCAAAATGCAACTGTATGAGGTTTTAATTTTTTATTTACTTTCTATTTTTATCAATCAAAAAGTGGTAAGTGTCAATGCGGCAAGATGTGAAGCAAGGATTATTGAGGCTCTAAAGAAAAAAGACAAAATTAATACACTGAAGTGGGCAAGATCATTGAAATCGTGGGAAAAGTTTGGCAATGAATTATTTGAATTTGGAATTTTTTGGATGTTGTCATATATCAAAAGTAGACCACTCAATTTTTACCATCACCAACACATTACAGGTAGAAAGTGACTAATTCTGTCATTTTTGACAGAATACCAACCCCTCACTTCTTCCTAAGCTTCTTACTTTCAAAACTGACCCTGTAGGTAAATTCAATTGTATGATGCAAGTAATCTGATGACTGGACCAAATGCTTTGTGAATTAGGTACACAACCATACCTCAAGGAATGAGAAAATAATAAATAGAGTACCAGATTTGTGTATGACCGTTACAGAGTAGATTCTTCTTTTTCTATCATTATCCTCCCACAAAGGATAAGTAACTCATTAGAAGTTAAACTAGCAATGAGAAACCAAGGACGTAATCATGGTTTTGATGATGATGTGCCATCTGATAACAGAAAATTAAACAGTCCTCTGAATCTCAGTTCTGTTATCACAGGATGGGAGCAGTTCTGTACTCATGAATCATGTCACTTTTATGAGATGTAGCAAAATCATTGCTGTGAAAGAGTTGTGTGGAAAGTGTCAACACAAATTAGCAGCTGGGGCAGGAACATGAATTTTTTTGTAGACAGCACTGCTCCCAGAGGAGCAGTTCCCCTCCTTCCTCTACCTGTTTTATACCTAAAATTCAGTGACCTCCTTGGGAGCGAGCATGCTGCTTCTGTGCACACACACACACACACATAGTATCTTATCCTGCTTACCTCAGGAACTTCTGTACAAAGCTTCCACATACAGCAACAAACTAGTGGTGTTACGTCCTCAAGAGAGTCTAATTTAAAGCTAAATAAGGAGTACCACCAGACATCTCCACTCCACCAAAGTCATTTGGATTCTTACACACACTTGAGCTACTCTTTTCACCAAACTCCACAATTACCCCATAGAAGTGCTGCGACACTAGCCAGCAGCACCAACTCTAATCTCATACATTTCATCTATAAAGTAAAAAAATAAAATTTTTAAATAATTTTGAGTTTGAAGGAAAACACTATGAAAATTTTATGTCAGTAAAAAATTCCTTTTTTATTACCTCCTGTCTCCAAGAGCATTTCTCATCGTTATCAAAACAACCAGGGAAATTAACTAATGGCATAAAGGTTCACTGTTATCAGATACAATTTTGCTACTAATTTTAGGTTTTAGTAGTAAGTAGTAAGGTCTGGGTGCAATCATAATTAATAAGAGGATCTTTTTCCCACATCTTTCACATAAAGCTTTGAAGCCTTTACAGCATTCCCTAGATGCATTTTACTTAATATTGGTTTGCCAAAAAAATCCCCCAGGAGTAACGCTAGAAAATGCCTACATTTAGACCGTCCATACCAGAGAACAGAATTTGCCAGCAGCACTTCAGAATAAATTCATACCTACTTCCAGGATCCCCCAGAATATGAGTAATTCTCAAGCACTCATGTAAATACTGGTAAGTTTGGGATGCTGCCTCTAGATTTTTGAGCACAGGGAACAGCAGATTTATAGTCAGAGTCCTCTCTTCCTAAGCCCCAGCTTTTTGGCAACACATCGTCATACATACAGTCAATGTAGATTGCCAGGAGACCTGCTCAGCAGTTGCTTCAGCAACTGTCTAGAACTGTAGGCTACAAAAAGTTTAGTTTTCTTCGGGATTTGTTGGCAAGGGATTTTGAGAAGCGTGCTCTTTCCTATCTTCCAGGTCCTACTTCTTTATTTTTTATATATCCATTCACATAGAAAATGTGATTCTGTATACCGTGTTGTGCAGCTATTACAAAGATAATATTAAGGGATAACTTTGGAATCATTACAAGTTTGAGAGGTCTGTTTGTGAAGTCTCTATCTGCCACCACGTTGTTACTAGATGCGCTTTAATTGCTGTCCCAGTCATTTCTGAACTCAGCATGCTGGGTCTGAATTAACAACAGTGTGCACTTTCAGTCTGAAATGAAAAATACACTGATAACAGACATAATGTTAAACCTTCATACAAGAGACAAAGGGATCTCAGTGGGCTGATAATGGTAGAAGGGCATCTCTTTTGCCCTCTTAACTTCCCTTCTACTTCCAGCCTGACTTTATTAAGCACCCGGGACTTACCTATACGGACATCACTTCAGAGAGTGATGCTGCACTGTGAGGGAGCACTGTACCAAGAACACAAGGACCCATGACCTGAAGTCCAGGGTCTCACTGCAGGTGTCCCTTTTTACTGAGGGTACAGTAATCTCACAACTCCCATCCTGTAATGGCTCTACTTGGGTACCACCATTTTGCCAGAAAAGTTCCATTCCTTCAGTGTAAAGACTTGCCATGTCCACAGTTCCCGGGGGGTGGGTGCCAAGCACTGAGGGGGACTGGAAGCACATCTTTTGCATTAGAAGTATAGAATTTGAGCTTGGTCACCAAACACAATAAATGTCATAGCTCAAGGGATAACCTGATATAGAGAATATGGGAGATTTTTTTTCTGTTTGGATGGCAGGTTTACCTCTGCTCAGTTTCATAAGATAAGGGAATAATGGCCTGATTGTATGTAGAGGTGCGATAATGCAGTTTGCTCTGTCATATTCATATCTCTGTTGGCCTTCAGAAGTTCCAGGAGAAGGAAAATGATCTTAACAAAACTTTTAAGAGGGGTGACTTGTTTAGCTGAAGTTAATTTTGTAAGAGAAGTTAACTTTGTATGTACTTGCATCTAATAAGATGGCAGATTAGATGCATCTAATCAAGGTACACCTTGTTTGTAGTGAAAACACTAGCCACTATCTTTTTAAAGAGATAATTTGTCTATCTTTGAAACATGTTATATGTCGTGCGATGTGCTTATTCACATAGATTCTGCACAACAGAGTATTTCTTTATTTCACAATGAATTATACATATATATGTATGTATGTGTGTAATTGACTCTGTCAAGATCACATTCATCTACATTAAATGGTAAAGTAATTAATGTCCAGTCAGGAAATACCAACCTGATTAAACAGTTGATTGTATTCTTTTTAAAACAAAAAAATGTGGGCATTTTAGTATGAATAGCCAAGGATAGTCCCACCTTGGCAAGAGAAACTAAGATAAGCAGTAAGTCTGGTTTATCTTCCCTGATTTATGGTAAATTTTGTTCAGAGGCTTGGCACTTGACCTTGGCTAGGATTCTGCTTCTCTGTCTCTACATCCCACTCATGTTTGTAGTGAATGATCTTCAGACACAGAGGGCTCTGAAGCACAAGTGTATTAGAATTAAGGACTTCAGAAACATTAGACAAATTTCAAAAAATTTTGGTAGATCAACAAAGTATTTCAAAATTGTGTCCCTTTTCAGGTTTGCAAAGCACATAACATGCAAAGTAATGTATTTGTCCTTCCCTTCTTAGTAGCAAACTGACCTACATGCAGACACACAGCTCCATATTAACGGAAATAGTCCCGTGTGTGCTGCCTTTGCCTGGGGAGGAGAGTACTGTTTGGAGGAATAAACGAGAGAGATGATGTAACTAGCAGGCAGGAAGATAAGAGGCAGGAGAAGGGAGGAGGGCAGAGAAGGGGGATCTTGTGGCGAACCAGGGTGTGACAGCTAGAGAGGAAGGTGCAAGGGCTGTGGGAAAGGGGGGAGTTGTTCTAAAGGAAACAGATGGGAAGAGAGGGAGATGGGAGATTAGGACTCAAATACATAGTAATCCAAACTTCTTTAAATCAGATGGTCATGCAAAAATGTAGTTCGCTTCCAGTCACAGCTAGAGATTGAACTGGATGATCTAAAGGAGTCCCTTATAATTTATATTATTTTTTCTTTAACATCAGCCCTTCAAATTAAAAATGTTTCACATTACACAAGTGTATTTGATCAAAGGGTTTTCTTGACTAGATAAAGATAATAGTACCAAAAAAAAGTATACAAAATGAGATCACAACACATGTGAATCCAGTAGAGAGGTAATTTATTTATGTTGCCATATACAAAACGCTACAAATAAGAGTGGAATTTTTGAAAGCAATATTTTTCTAATTTAAATCTCACATTGCTATTAGCATATAAGGTTCTGTAGCTAGTACAGAAAAATTCACATGTAAGCATTTGGGACAAAAAGTTGCATATTAACTTAAAAAAATATTAAAGTAAGCAAACAACAGCAACCAAACCAACCAAACAAAAAATCCAAAGCAAATAACACTGTTAAAAGGAAAAAATAATTTCAGAGTGGATAATAAATGCATAGGGCATAAGAAATCCTTGTCTGCTAGACCAGGGATTTGAATGAACTTTAGAAGATGGAGCCAGGAAGCAGTAATGAGGATAAAATGAGCCATGTGTCCTGGAATAATTAGATAATTCTCTGACACAGCCCACACATTTTGGCTGGTTCAGGCCTGTTTCATGGCTGGTTCCCTGTGTTCCAATGTCCTTCATCCCTTTCCCTCGCTCTGGACTAAGTTCCTCTGCAACCACAAGCAGATGTTCTCCAGACTAAAATTCAGAACAAAAAAATAAGTTATTTTGGAATGTTTAAATAGTTTGTGGGGTCATTAGTAATCTGTCCAGAGCTGGTGATGCTTTGGAGACCCTTTGAGAACAGAAAAATGAGCACCAAGTAGGAAGGAGACATAATTTTATAGATCTAAATGTACCACAGCCTGTGCTCCTAAAACATCTCATCACATTCATGGGGCAAGAAGGCAGGGGGAATAGCATGTTTACGCGATTATTTCTCAACACATTGTACTCTTAAAAATGTATATTTGTCATTGAGATGATTTATTGCGCTCTTCTCTTGGAGGTATTGTCAGTGAACAAGAGCTATTTCGCTCATTTACAACTGAATCAAACCAAAGTCTTTACAGATCTACCATTTATATACCAAATTATTTTTTAGTGCAGGTGTTTCACTTACACAGAAGGAAGCAGGAATATACTGTGATCAAAGAGGACTTGAAAGTCCAGAGTGCCAACGCTAGCTCTCCATCAGGTGCTAGCTGACTCATTGGCTTTTAATGTGTAACTAACGACTAACAATTAAGGTAGTAGTTGATAAGACTGTCTCATTGAAGTTAATAGAAGTGAACAAATGCTGTCCTAATGAACACTGATGTTGACGCGGTCAGTTAATACTGCTAAAGCATTAGAAAATTTGAATAAAAGGTGTAGGGGATGTTATGATCTATTAACATCATCTCTCTCCTTCGTATGGATTAAATCACTGCAGACCTAGGGGTTCCTTTGCCTGCAGTTCCTCTCTGCAGCACCCGGACCCCTGCTACACCCCTCGCAGCCCGAGAGGTGCGGCTGGGCACGGCGTAGTGACGCGGGGCTGTGGGGAGCCCAGCGGTGCGGGGCTGTGCGGTGCAGTGCGGAGCCCCCGCCCCGGCCCGCCCCGGCCCCCGGGCGGCCAATGCACGGCCGGGGAGGCAGAGCCGAGGAAGGAGCTGGGGAAAACATCAGTCCTAACTTTTCTCACCTTGAAAGGAACCAGGCGCTCCCGATGCGTCCCCTCCGTCCTCCCTCCCTGCCAGCACAACCTTCTCGGGAGCGCCGTCCGAAGGCTCGTGCGTGCCCCGCCAGCTGCCCCCTGCCCCACGAAGGGGAGAGACTCGAGTAGGGAGATGCCTCTGGGGACCATCCCCCTCGGTCCCTGCTGCCCGGGGGCCGCGGGCAGCGGCAGCTGTGCGGCAGGGCTCGATGCGGCTGCCATGGGGCGCGGGGCTCCGCTCGGACCGTGCCTGCTGCGGGCAGTGCTGCTGCTGCTCGCCCTCTGCCCCGCCGCTGGCAGTACCTGGATGTGAGTAGCCGGGCGGGGGTGGAAGGGCTGCGCGGTGCCCGTCCCGCCGTGTCCGCCGGGGCCTGGCACTGACGGGGGGCTGCTCCTGCAGGTGGCTGGGCATCGCCGCCGCCGGCGGGCCGGAGAAGCCGGGCTGCACCAGCCCTCCGTTGAGCCGCCGGCAGCTGGACCTGTGCGAGCAGAAGCCGGAGCTGGTGCCCGCCATCCGGGAGGGAGCGCGGCTGGGCCTCCAGGAGTGCCGCAGCCAGTTCCGACACGAGCGCTGGGACTGCCGCTCGCCGCCCGCCGCCCGCCGCGGCACCGCCGGCCCCGCCGCCTTCGGCCAGCAGCTCAGCAGCGGTGAGTGCCCGCCGGGGGGGCCGCCGGGCCCGGTGCGCCTCTGCCGGCACAGCGGGACTGCCCCGGTGTGTTGGGCTTGCGAAGAGAGGAGTCCCGCGGGGCGGCGCCGGGGACCGTCCGTCCGTCTGTCCGTCCGTCCCGACGGCAGAGGCGGGCACAGCCGGGGATGCGGGGCGGGCGGTCACCGCAGCCGTCGCGGGAGGCTGCCTCAGGCACACGAAGCGCACCCGATAGACGGAACCTGCCCTTATCTTTCCAACGTTGTTGTTGTGTTTTTGTAATTTTTGCTTAGTACGCCCGTGGACGACACTGCCCGTATGTAGATCCACTTAAATATGTTGAAATGTTGTTATTCTTAGACTTATGTTGGGTTGATTCCCTTATGTCGTAATTACTAAATGAGTGGGATGATGACACATAGTATTTCAAAAAGGTCACTTATTTGCAGGTAAAAAATCTGCTCAAGACACCACATAGAGTGTGAATTGCTTTAAAATGTATCATATGTGCACAGTGACATGGTATTGATCAGCACAGCAAGACCAAAGCTCTTTTTGTTGTATTAACTAATTAGGGAACTGCTGAAATTTCCTCTGAAATAAGGAGAAGCCTTTGGTGCTTACATTTGATTCAAATTATACTTGAATCGAATGTCAGCACCAAAGGTGTCCTGCAAACTAATTTTTAGCACTCTGATCATTGGTTGTGTGATTGGTGTGAATTTAAGTATTGTGGCGTTTCCTTTTGTGTTTGTGCAATCTTCACTTTGTACTAAAACACTGGAAAACCCCCAAGCATTAACCATGAAAACATAAAATGAGAGATAAAAAGTGATTCCAAAACCGAAAAAAAGAAAATGGGACAAGTTTGCCCCACTATATGTAGCCATATGTATTGTATGCTAGTCCCTCTGTCCAACAGGAAGGACTGTTCCTGAAGACCCATAGATGAGTGCCACTGCTCACCCACAAAGCTTCACTAGTGTGTCCTGTGGAAGCCTTTTATGATAGTACCAGCACCATAGGCCACCATGAAAAAGGGAAACAAACAGGAACTTTCCTGCCTGTGAGCAGGAACCCGGGAGACTGTTTCACAACAGTGAAAATTAGCGCAGTGATATTTTAGCTACAGTTATTCACCACCCTCGGATTTTCAGTTTGCTTAGAATATACCTTTCTTTACATGGTTTAAAGCTGTGTGCCACGTTATGCTGGAAGTCTCAGAGAATGGAACCAACTTTAGAAGCCCAGGCATGTTACTTCATGATTCTGAGATATAATCCAACGATTAAAGGCCTTTTATCCTGTTGTCTTTCCTATGGCCACCTTATTCTAGGAAAAGCACATAGTCTAAATATTCTTGTGCCATCCTGATTTCTATCTGGTTTAAGATTTCTGAGGCTCTTTGCAACCTTTGTGAATTAGAATGACATCTATGTTTGCTGAATCTAGCATGAGGTAAGTTCTGGGCCTATACCAAAGTAACCTGGGATTGTGACAGTTTCTCTGAGACTTAAACTAACCTTTTCTTATTCTTCAAATCAATATTAATAATGAAAAGCAGAGTGGAGAGTAAGGGGTGGTTAGTTTGGGGTTTGATTTTTTGTTTTTATTTTTTATTATTAAAACTTAATTGGCTTGAAAATTTCTGTGGCAAATAAAGTTCCCAATCAGATTTACAAAGAAGTTACCAAAAAATGCATGATACAAGCATCAGGAAACAAAACCATTAGTAGCATGGTTTTGTGAAGGGGCCATGAAGTCATTTTTGGATATGAACATCCGCTGCTTTAAACAAGTTAACACTACAGACCAAGCTGTGATGACTTTCAACTTGTAACTGTTCCCTTTTAATAATAGTCTGGCTTGTAAAATTGCTTTCTACAGCCCAGCCAGGAAGGTAACCAGAGGGAGTTATGAAGTAATATTTTCATGCCTTGCTTTGCAGGCACGAAGGAGACCGCATTCATCTACGCGGTGACATCAGCGGGACTGGTGCATTCGGTGACGCGATCCTGCAGCGCGGGGAATGTGACTGAGTGCTCCTGCGACCTGAGCCTGAGGCATGGTGGCTCTGCCAGTGAGGGCTGGCACTGGGGCGGCTGCTCTGACGATATCCACTATGGAATGTCATTCAGCAGAAAGTTCCTGGACGTGCCTTTGAAGAACATAACGGGCAAGAGTGGGAGCGGACTGGTGCTGATGAACCTGCACAACAGTGAGGCTGGGAGGCAGGTATGTGTCGTTCAGATGTGGGCAGCAACTGCTTGTTCTCCTTCTTTGGCAAAATGGTACCAACCAAAGGAGGCTGGCCCTTGACTGCAGGTGCATGTGGTAAGAACAGCACTAACATTCACCAAAGCTCAAGATTCAGAGCTGGTTTTAACTAACTAATCCCTACAGATAAAAATAAAAGCAACAAACTAAGAAATAGATTTGCCATGCTTAAATAATGAAGTTATCCTAAAGAGATATTTGATATTCTGAAGCAAATTTGAAATCATCCTGTTATCAGCATAATACAATTTTTTCACTGACTATTCTGTTATCATCATGACCCGCATTTTGAATTATCTCTAATACTGAAGGAGAAGGCCAACTGGATGAAAGGCCTCATGACTCATCCACAGTCTGGTGTGCACACCTGAGACCACAAGTCTAGCATCATTCAGAGAGGAAATCAAGAGATAATATTGTCTTTTAAAACATGGGATAGAAATGACACCTCTATTTTAAAATAACTCATTGGTTAAGACATGAATCAAAGAGGTGAGAGGAGACTGGCTTTGGATAGCTTTTCGTCAGCCCAAAGAACTTCAAACCCAAGTTTGCAGAGGAAATGTGTGTGTGCAGCTGTGTGACATTGGGTTCTCCAGTCCTGTCCTGTAGAGGGTGAAAAATGGGGGCCAAAACAACCCATAGAGGGAGATGTGAGCCTGTGAGTGCTTGGAGCTTACATCTGGAATGACAGAGACTTGGATTCTGGTTCTTGCTTTAAATTACTTTCTCTGCTTTATCTTGGAGTTTTGAACTTCATCTTTAATAGTTCTCTCTTGGTCCATAGTACTTTAGGTCTGTTCTGCTCAGTGACACAGATATAACTAAAGAAGAAGAAAAAAAGGGCAACCTTTAGTTTTAACTACATATCTTGATGGACTCCATTGTAATTCAGTAATTTCTTGTAGCCAGAAGCAGTATCAGTGGGTTTTACTGAACCCAATTTTCCTATCTGCCATAGACAAGGAATAACCATAGTAAGCCATCATAAGAGCTATGGTGGTATAATTGAAAACTATTTTAATTTAAACTAATTTTTACAGATTATCTCATTTAAACTATATAGTTGGAAAACCAGAAAATCTTTCAGGTCCCTTTCAACTCAAACCATTCTATGATTCTATGCTTCTATGATATGGGCCCTTTTCAAAAGTGAAGCGGAAGAAGCAAACTTTAAACCTAAGTAGATGCTGAGAACACTTACTGTAAGTTTAATTAGATGCCAGTCAGCTATATCATCTCCTAGTAAAGTCATTGGTATCTTGTAGCAGGATATGTTAATAAGAGGAACAGAAGCTTAAGTGATTGTTTCCTTATGGAAGGAACAAAGGATTGTTTCTCATGTTTGGAGAGAGAGATGGTTAAGGAAGGAGATCATAATTTCCATAAAAAGGTGTCTCCTAATTTCATGATTTTTAATACACATTTTTAATAAAAATTTTTAATTTTTATTTTATTACTCATTTGTCATTAGACAGTGCCCTTGTCTCAAATTAGGGTGACAGAAGTGTAGGGAAGAAGACTGCAAAGCTCCAGAGGAACTTCAAAGAGAAAGAGAGTGTGATTTCTGTGGTTAGGTGTCAATGATATGGGTTTCTCTTTGATGGCCTATTATCTTGTTGGCCTTTAGCTTTATATTAGCAGCAGTAGTTTGCTGTCCTTTTGTCTACAGTGACAGTGTTTACTTGTGATTCCCACACAATCCTTGTGCTCATCATTCACTGCTGCTGGTGGGCCAGCAGAACTGTCTGTAGTCCTCTGCAGTGAACTGTACCAAGGAACTGTTCAACTTTAAACAAAACCTACCCACACAAACACAGAGCCTAGAAGAGAAACTTTTGTTTTGGTGTTGCTTTCTTTAAGTTGAATCAGTTTCCAGATCACACCTTTAGTTAGCTGGGCCATGTTGTATCATGGGCACGGGATTGAATGGCAAAGGAGAAAAGTGCATTCAACCAAAGAGAACGTTTTCAAATGGTGAACTAAAGTTGCAAGGGGATGGAGGACCTAGTTAAGTGAGTCTTCATTTTCCATGGATAGTATTTTTGACAGGATTCAAGTTATCTTATATGTTGGCTATAGGTTTAAAATATAGTAGATTGTGAGTCCCCATTTTTGATGACAGGCAACTGTAGAATTTTTTATTTTTATTCATGTTGAGTTGTATCTCTTATTATACATAACCACATGAAACCAGAGTTTTAGACTAGACTGACAGTCTCTGGGAATGTGATAGAATTTGGCCCAGTAGAAACCATTAGATACTGAGGACCTTTCAGGGTGTTGTGGTTGAACCACAACTGCTTGCTCAAATTCCCTGCACCCTTCCCCTCTTCACAGTGGGCTAGGGAGGTTTAGGGGGAAAAATGGTAAAACTAGTGGTTTGAGATAAGAAGAGTTTAATACATGTAATAGAATGTAATAATAATAATTGTAATGACAAGGAAGATATCAAAGAGAGAGGCACAAAACCTGAGGAAATTTAGTGATGCACGATACAATTGCTCACCACGTGCTGAATGATGCCCAGCCTGCCTCCCAGCAGTGATTGACCCCTCCTGGCCGAGTCCCCTTAGTTTATATACTGGGCATGATGTTCTATGATGTGGAATATCCCTTTGACCGTTTCAGGTCAGCTGTCCTGGCCATGCTCCCTCACAGCTTCTTGTGCAGCTCCTCACTACAGCACAAGACACTGAAAAGTCCTTAATTTAGTGTAAGCACTACTTAGCAACAACTAAACCATCCGTGTGTTATCAACATTATTCTCATACAAAATACAAATCAGAGCTTTGTGCCAGCTAATAAAAAGAGTATTAACTCTATCCCAGCTGAAACTACAACATGTTTCAGGTTTTTCACAGTATTGAGCTCTCCAAAAGGATTCTGTACCCTGTCACAGGCTTATTTGGTGCACATGACACATGAATTCATTCCATTTACGAGGCACTGTGGATTTTTTTTCTTAAGAAAAAACAAATTTTCTGCAAGCCCAAAAGGCCAGAAGAGCCTTATTTTGATGTTGTATCAATGGTGTATTTGTTGTTCATTAGCTTGAAAGAAAACATGGAGAGTATTTAGGCAGCTTTCATGCATAAATATTTTGTAATTTAATGGCAAACTGTAAGAGAAAGCAAATATTTTGACCACTGTCCAGAATGAAAGGATATTTATTGTTGGTACTTGGGATTTCTAGAAGCAATATTATCTGAAGTAAAGTTTAGCATGAGTCTTCCTTTTTGTATTTTTAAATCTTTACATAGGAGATGCTGGAAAATGTTTATGTTCATGTTTTGGGGCTTATAAGAAGGATGTTATGATACCTTATGACCTTTTGTAATGAATACTATCATGCTTCTGGTTCAGTGTCTTGCAAGAGCAGTCTTCAAGGGACAATATTTCTGGGTTTTTTTGGAATTAGTAACTAACTGGTATGTGCTGAATTCTCTTGTTTCTTTCCTATTTCCATACAAAATGCTATTTTACAGTTCTAATCTCATAGATATCATATCAACATATATCAGTGTTAATACTGTGAGTATCCTTTGAGTTGTCCATTAATCTGGCCCTGAGAAGATCCAGATTGCATTCTTTATTCTTCCACAAGATAAATGTTCATCTTCTTTTGGCACTGTAACCAGTGGCTGAAATTGGGCTGTTTATAGGCATCAGCTCCTGTTACAAAACAAGTACTGGCAGTTCTTGTCTCAGAGCTGAGAACAGTGCCTGCAAACAAAAAGCTTATCTTGGAGATATTAAGCATTAATTGGCATTAGGGAGTATGCAAACTGATTCTATTGACACTGTCCTTTGCTGCCGACCCAACTCTGTTTTCTACCCATCTGCCTGTTCTAGTCACAGATTCCCACCCCATGCCGCTCCCTCTGTTAATTGCATTGGATCAGTGAAAGGAAGTCAGTTTAAAATTATCTTTCTCTCAGGTTAATTTTTAACACAAACCAGTGTTCAGCCATGTTCATCACTTCACCCTGCACTCTTGTTGTACTCATACCACCAAGGCTGAGGCAGTGAATGGCAATAGGGGCAAGAGGAACTGTTCAGGTGGGCTTGTGGCTGGCCACAACACTTGTGGACACAGTTCCATTCCACACAGATCATTTCTCAGAAGCTGTCAGACAGTTTCATGACCAGCCTAAGAAAACCTGTCCCAGCTTGCTGAGAACAACACATCTATCCACTACATTGTTGTAACAGTGCTCCTCTGAAGTTCTCTATGCAACTTTGTTTTTTAGGGAGATTTCTCTCATAATTTACTGAATAACTGAACAGATTCATGATATGAAACCAAAGTGTGAAACCAAGCACTGGTCACGGAGTCAGTCTGGAAGTCATGCTCCCGGTAACTGTGCTCTGCTGAGACACAGGTGTGTGCTCCTGACACAGAGGTGTGCGCTGAAGCTGTGTCACACCAGAGGGCTGTGTTGGCTCTGTAGGCAACATCTTAGGTTTGCTTTCAAGAAAACATCAGGAGAAGATACTTAGACCCTAAATTTTGCCAGATGTTCAACTATGTTCAACTTTGTTCAAGATGTTCAACTTTAATGAACTATGTTCATTAATGAACTATGTTCATTAAAGTTCACAGGGCAGACTGAGATTCAGTGGCATGTTCTGTGATCAGATAAAGCATGATGTTACTTTCCTGTGCTGGCAGTAGAGGCATAAACATTTTCCAGCATCTCCTATATAAAGATTTAAAAATACAAAAAGGAAGTCTTATGCTAAACTTTACTTCAGATAATATTGCTGCTAGAAAGCCCAAGTACCAACAATAAATATTCTTTCATTCTGGACAGTGGTCAAAATATTTGCTTTCTCTTACAGTTTGCCATTAAATTACAAAATATTTATGCATGAAAGCTGCCCTTCTCAGGGCATAAGATGGAGACTGGGTTGTGAACGTTTAGTGATCTTGGTGGTAGCTGCAAGGCATCCTTAAAAAGCAACATAACTGGGCACTTACCTGCCCAGTAAGTGTCTTACAGCACAGGAAGGTGCTTTGACCTGCCCTATCACTGTTTTCCCTTTCTGCTATTCCCCATGAGAGCCATTTGCATTCCAGTGGTGGGAGGAGTGACACAGGACATGCAATTTCAGGTATTTAGGATCCTCCAGATTGAAAAGCGATCCAGAAATCACAGCTTTCATTGCTGTAATTTGATATTGCTACATTATGGTCATTGCAAAGTCCAAATGCAGAGCACTTCTGAAGATGGGGCTTCTCATAGTGAGGGTCTGTGGTTGCTAACATGTGCTCTGATTTCCCTGTCACTGAAATGGCAATGGCAGCTGTAATATTAAATGCTTTGAGACCTCGGTGTTACTGATGTCAGGCAGTGTTCCTAATGAATGAAAGACACATGCAAATCTTGTTCTCCCTTTGCTTTCAGGCTGTAGCAAAGCTGATGTCTGTGGATTGTCGTTGTCATGGTGTTTCTGGGTCCTGTGCTGTGAAAACTTGTTGGAAAACAATGTCATCCTTTGAAAAGATTGGCCGGTTTTTAAAGGATAAGTATGAAAACAGCATACAAATATCAGACAGATTGAAAAAAAAGCTACGCAGGAAAGAGAAAAGCCAGAGAAAAGTACCGATTGGGAAAGAGGACCTGCTCTATGTGAACAAATCACCCAATTACTGTGTTGAAGATCAAAAATTGGGGATCCCTGGCACTCAGGGAAGAGAATGTAACCGCACCTCGCAGGGACCCGACGGCTGTAACCTGCTGTGCTGCGGCCGTGGGTACAACACCCACGTTGTCAGGCACGTGGAAAGGTGCGAGTGCAAGTTTGTCTGGTGCTGCTATGTGCGCTGCAGGAGGTGTGAGACCATGACTGATGTACACACCTGCAAGTAAGATGAAGTACAGGAAACACAGCCAAACCATCCTGCCCTGTCTGGTGACCAGCTGCCACACAGGCAACAATTCCTATTACTGTGTGGGATTTCGGGGGGATCAACCTTGGGAAGAATGGCTACTGCCAAACAACAGGTACTCTAAGCATGTGGCGACTGAAAGAATGAGTGATTGAACACCAGACTGCACGGAGGAACAGCTTAAACAGCAAAAAAGGATTTCTGATGACACATTTGAACGTTACTCTTTGAGCAGGGACAGATGCTAAACTTTTCAAGTCTTTGATATCCTCAGCATCCTGAAGATTCATGTGGTGGGTAGGTACAGTGGAGAAAACTCAAGATCTCATTAGCAAGAGACTGAAGAGTCAAGAAGGCTTGTAAGATACATTAGATATAACCTTATGTCTATGTTTTTAAAAGTGAGACTAGATGAATCCATTAGATGGTTCATTTCTGCGCTTCAGAAAAAATCACAATGGTAGGGGAGGTGTTCTGCTGTTGACCACTAAGTGTTTGCTGTGCAGCTGTTTGGAAAGCTGTCTTCTGTGTGATATGGAGAAAAGCATCTGGTACTGAGAAACGTGCATGACTGCAGAGACCTCAGCACTGCCTGGTTGGGAAAGAAGGGTCTGTTGGTGTGGGGCAAGCTGTGCCCAGAGTAGAGAGGCGAGAGCACAGCTTGATGAATGTGAACAGTGTACCAAATAGTAACCTCAGGATTTTTTTACAGCTTGTCCTTCAAATGCATAAGGGACAGGTCTGAGGAGGGACTAAAATACAGTTTAAAATTTGAAGGAAATGAAAACCCTTGCAGGCATTTCCTCAGTATCTGAGCACACATTTTGTGAGTCAGCTGGTCATCACCTCACTGTTGAACTCTATGCAATAACCTGCCATGTTGAACCATCTCACTGGTGTTTTACCATAATTTTCAAAATTACCATATGAAACTCAGCCCAAAGAAATCGGTCATAAAGCAAAACATTTTTTAAAACATTTTCTTTATAGAAGCAGCATCTAAAATTTTTCATTAGGTTGCATCCTCATTAAATTCAATGCACAATGTAATTTATGGATTGGCTCACACCACTAAAATATTTAACTGTTAATGATAACATTTTCTCCGCCTTCATATGTTGGCCTTATTTTATTTTACATCTGTGAAAGGTTGTTTATTTTCATGCAGTGATTTAATGCCTAGCTTAAAAAGCAGCATGTGAAAGGATTACTGTTGTTTAATTGTGAAAATACCTATTTTTGATAAGACAAGAAAGTTTATATTTTGTAAATATTTAAATTATGCAAGTTATGTAAAAGTTTTCCAAAACTACTGCGATAAGACTACAGCCTTTGATATTTGTTGGTTAGATATTTGTTAATATTGTAGTAGCCTTTAATTGATTTTTATTTGCATGTGCTGAGGGAAAATAGAGAATTACATAAATGTTCTTTTTTCTTACCATCAGTGTGCTCGTAACTATTGCAGTTAATACACACTGATCAGAAACACTATGATTTTCTAAATGATCAGTTAATTAGTATTCTGAATATTTTCCTTTTTATTATTGTTCTTTTAAATGCATTTTACAAACACTGAAATCCTAGCTGCAACATCAAGTGCAGAACTCCCACTGACATCAAGGGGACTTGCAAGGGTTTGCAATCCCTTAACTTCTTCCACACTAAGAGTTTTTAGAAAGAAATCATCTTGGACATCAGTTTGGTTGAGGCTTTCCAAGTTACTTTGAAGAATTCATTTCCTAGCTGTCAATTATTTTCCCATGAAAGATGGTGACCAGATTCCCTGTCACTCTTTATTGGATGTGTAGGTCAGGAAGAAGGAAACAAAATGTTCTGTGTTGTGGTATTTCACTGCCTTATGTGGATTATTTTAGGAACATCAGTTCAGAAACAAGTCCTTAATCTGCTGGTTCTTTTTGGACCTTTACTCCACATTTGGCCCGTCTGTCTCTATCGACCTAAACAGATTATTATCCTGAGGCCACAAAATCTGCTGCCTGTGAGAAGGGTGCTCAGCATGCCAGTCACTGTCAGAGGTTTCAACATCCTCTCTGTGAAAATTCAGATAGGGAGTACACATGCTGTTGAAAGACCTTGAAGAGAGGGTTGTGAGCCCCAGGTTGTTCCCATCTTCCAGCAATGGAAGTAAACCCAGTGGCTTCTCAAGCTGTGCCAGAGCACCTATTGGCAGCTTGGATGGGAGATGATACTGCTCACTGTTGATATGAAGATGTGGTAGAGGTTGCCTCTCTCTCTTTTTTATTCTGCCCCACATCAAGTTCCTGTCAGAGGCAAGTGCCTTGGTGCCCTACCTGAGCCTTCTCCTAGAGGTACTGAGTTCACTACTGAGATCATCACTGTTTTTCTGTACAGGACTCCAGCTCATGGGAATTCAGTGTGAAGACCAGAATCCTTACTGCAGCAGCCTTGACCATTCTTTTGAAACCGCCTAGCTCTTATTGGAGCTAAAGTTTCTTCCACGCCTGATCTGTAAAATACAGAAAATCGCCAACATTCTTCTCAGTCTCACCTTAACTTCTGGCAGGGCCAGAAATGGGGAGGAAATGATTCTGGGTTTCCAGGCCTGAGGTCAACTTCAGGGATTTTCCCAGGAGGGGCAAACCTCAGAAGGATGCTTCTGTGGGTTTGAAGGAGAAGGGCACTAATACTGGCGTTGCATAGAGATGAGGGGCAGCCAGAATGCAGCTACCACAGTTAGGGTGTCTCTTGCCTGCTTGGCTATTTATTCAGCATTTGATGCTGTGTTATTTTTAACAGTCATCTAGTTTAAAAAAAAAAAAAAAAGAAATCAAAAAACTAAGCAAACCCTTTTTGTTCATAAGTGTTTTTAATAAAAGATTTTTTTTCCCATGGTTTTCTTGGGGGGAAGAATTTATTTCTTCAAAGAACAACAAAAGACAATGAAGAGAACTGGCAACGTATAAGGTTTATGAAAGCTTAAATGGCTGAGCTAACAAGCTAACTGACAGCGAAAGAATCCATTTTGCCTCTGAGAAGCTCAGGGAGAGTTTGATGGGAGGTGTCTACCCTTTCTGCACTGAGGGTAGACCAAGCGCATACAATCTGTTTCTCACTCGCCTGCAGTGTTGGAATCTGTGTTAATGTATGGGGCTTGGAGGGGGAAGCAGAAGCAAAGCTGAGTGCCCTACCGAGACTGAAGGATAAGCTCCTCTCTCCCTCCCACAGTTTAAATTGCTGTTTAAGTTAAGCTCCATTGTAACTTACTTTAGCTACATCCATAAAAATAACTCTGGATGGACAGCATCTGTATAAGCAATTTTGGATTAGGATATGAACACTGTTTTGTAGTAGCATCAGGGCTAAAAAATTTAACTGACATCTATTGCACTTTTATTCCACAAAACTGCCTTTACTTCTTCCACACTCTCAAACCAAAGCTTTCTTTGCGGGACAGCAAGAGAGAGAACCATCTGTAAGACAGCATGCCTCCTCTTTCCAAGAGGAGCCTATGTATGACATATGTGGTTCAGCTACTTTTGTGGGCATGTGGCACTGGGATGAATTTAATTCACTCAGTTGAATACGGTGGGGTTTTTTTCCCTTGTGCTGGGACTGGAGGATCAAGGCTGTTGACTTTGAAATTACAGCCTTATAATACTCTTGTGAATGGCCAGTCTCTTCGCGAATGAAGAACCGGGGAAGGTCTTTCCACCTTCCAGTCTGCGCATTGGATTTTTTAGGTGAGACACAGTGTGCGCGGAACTGAGCCCACCCTTTAATCCTGAGGTTCATCTGCCGGGGCCAAGCACGCTTGGACGGTGGCAGCGAGGTCCTCAGGACGTAGATGGATTGCCTTATGGGCTAACGAGCTCCATCTGCCCGGGAAGGGGCCCCGACCGGGAATCGAACCCGGGTCTCTGCAGTGACAGTGCAGTGTGTTTTCCTCTACACCACCGGGGGCTCCCAATACTCTTGTACAGCTTTGCAATAGTACATACTTTGTGTTTGAAAGTAGCTGCATGTGTGCTTATCTGAGCAAGAGAGATTAGAAAAAAAAAAAAAAAAAATGGAAGGAAATTTGAGTGGGGAAAAGGTCTTCTCTCAGTCCTGTTCCCACACAGTGCCCGTTTATGCATGGAGCAGCAGTTTGAGAATAGAAAATGCCACAAGTATATTTTTGAAGAAAGAATAATTGTAACCTCTTCTGAAAGTGAAAATTATGTTTGCTGTTTTGGACACAGAAATGCATGTGCACTGGCTGCACGTTTTAAGAGCAAAGTTGTGTTGATGACTGAAGTGTTGATGTGCTCTGAGGAGTTACTGCAGGAACACAGCTGGTCATTTTATCAACATGCCAACAAAAGAACACCATCTTGTCTTTCCCTATTGGAGATCCCTTGTCAAAGGATGTGTAGTAAATGAATATTGTTTCCATTGCTGTCAAAACATCTCTGTGCTGCGCAGCACTTTTCAGTACATTACAAGTATGTGTAAAGTAAACAGCAACAATCATTGGTCATTCAAAGGAAATGGTGTAAGAAAGACATCCACTTTGGATGAGGTTTCTGATGGAGCCGAGATGCTTGATTTCATTGAAGGATGAGGTTTCACAAGATAACAAACAGCTTTAGAGTGGGGAAGTGCTAACCCATACCCGCTGCATTGAGCCTGATGGCTAAAATTTTATTAAAAAGATGTAAAGAGATCATCCTACTGTGGCAGACTTCATGCCAAATGAGGCACTTTTTGTCTGAATCCTCTGTCTTATGATAACTATCATACAGGGGGGGATAGCATGAAGTATTATAGTGGAAAAAATTATTATTTGTTCTAGAGAACCTGCAGAAACTGTTAGTTGTGAATTCTCTTCTGACTGTATCCCATCTGTCCTGCCAGGTGATCTGGAGTGCCCAGATCCAGCAGCAGTAGTAATAGTGAAAGTAGTATCATGACTTAATTTTTCATTTCATGCAAGAATATGCAAAAGCAACTTCTAGGATTTTACAGACTCTCACAATTTTTACTGTTAGTGAAGTGGCATGGGCAGACAACAGCTGAGACAATAACTGAGAAATGGTTTCACACCCATATGTCCAGTGAGCATAAACAGGAAACTGGGGGGAATGACTTACTCAAAATGATGTGCAAAAACAGTGGCAGACCAAGATTTGGAGGGAAAAAAAAAAAAAAGGAAAAAAAAAAGAGAAAAGAAAAAATTCAGCCTAATGTTTTGGCTACCTTGTCACTGCATTTATTTCTCAGCCATGTAGATGGAAAACTGTGGCTTGCAAGTTAGGACTGTACAGTGACCTTACAGTGGTCACTATTGCGCAAGTCCTCCTGCAGAGCTGAGTACAGTTTTCCAAGGACAGGCAAGGACTAAAATAATTAGCTGGCTATTGCATTTCCCAAACTTGGTCTTCTCTGGTTTGTATTTTTGGAAGTCAAATATGCTTCACTCCCCTCCCCGAATGACAAATTCATCCTGAATGGAATGGTGCCTCTGCATTACCTTCATATTAATGCTGCGGATAATTAGTGCTAAAATACTCATGTCTGTCCCAGGGCCTGCTGTTAAACTGGATCAACAACTGTGTAATTTCATTGGTAGTTCTGTGAAATAACTAATGGTTTACTCAGCAGAGAATGAAATGTGAATTATTCGTCTCTGGCCACTGTGTCATCTCTGCAGAGCTGGAAGTGTGGTGGCAAGTAGGAACACAAGACTGCAATTCATTTCACAGCTAGCAGGGAACACTGACTGGTGATACCTCTGGCCGAGGCTGGAATTTGGATGCTGGGGTGACTGTAAATGGATGGCCTTCACTGGATGGGAGCTGTTAACTTTTTTGCACACCTAAGAGGTGTAACAAATAAAGCATTTAGGAGAGTAAAGGCAGACACACGTTTAGAGTTTAGAGATACTAACTGAACAGGAAAATGATAGAGTGATTCATTGCAGGCCACATGCCTTGAGAAAACTTCTGCTGAACCTGTGCCTGCTAGCATGAATACAGCTTGTCATGGGCTGAAAGATCAGAGCCCATCTCAGGGTTTGGCCATTTCCTTTTCCTCTCAGCCTTGCTATGTTTATTACAACAAAGTGTATTTGAAATGACCTGCACATTTTTCTTCTTAATACTTAAACAATCATAAGCTTACCATCTTTTTTTTTTTTTTTTTTTTAATATCAAGTTATTTGTATATCTGGATGCTTTAATTAAAAAGCTGAAACTTGATTGGGTAAGACTTCTATAATAATTTTCCTCAAAGCTCCGAAACTTCATATTTGATTGTGGAGCAGAGTGAAACACATTTCACGAGCATTTCTTATTTCTAGAGAAGAAGCTTGACACTATACTGGGGGTTAAAAAACATACTGCAGTATTATTTCTGTGGATGATGATTCACCCTCCGTGCTAAAAGGTACATTGTGCCTCATGTCAGTAGCACAAACTGGAAAAATATCCCATTCTTCAGCATGGACCAATCTGCCCCATAATCTAAGAAATTAATTTGACACTCCATTGTGTCTCAATATGTGCTAAAGCATATTTTGACATTAAATATACTGAGTGAATCAACATGCAGAGGAACATAGAAGTGGGCTGTCTCCAGGGATCAGAGATTTCCCATAGAATGGAGTAATTTCTGTACATTTTACACAGTAGACAATGTAGTTGGACTATTACAGTGCTCTACACTGATCTCCTCTCTCAACATATATTTCAATTCCCTGAAACAAAGTTTTCATATCTGCATACTTTAAAGGAAAACAGACAATATTTTATTTACTAATATACTACAAAACTTATCACAAGGTCCAGTTATCTACATGGTGAGTTAGGTGCTTTCAAGGCATCAATGCTAAGATAAAAAAGCCATAAATCAAGACATTATCCAGCAAGTTTTCCAATGGGATGATTAAGCTGACAAGATCTGGGAACATGAGGCTGTACTGATAAAAACAATGCTGAAATATTCAAAGCTGAGAAAGACAGTTAGTCAGAGAAGATTGCTGCAGCATTTGGTAAAAAAAAACATTTGCAGACTACATTCCACAGAAGACAGCACTCTCTTCCACTGCCATCCCTCAAGCTCAAAGAGGAGACATGATTCCTTCTCAGCTGGGAGCGCCTTTCATCATCACCCTGTAGCTATATCCTGCTATGGACAACACCCTAAGAAAGGAACAGACGTTTCTGAGGGAATGAGTGATTCCAGACTTACAGATTATAGCAATTTTAATGCAAGATTAGAGGAACTTGGTTGTACGTTCTAGAAAGGAAAAGATAGGGCCAGGAAGAATGTAAAAGATATCTAAGTAGAATCATCAACTTTCAACTTGCAAAAAACTAATTGTTAATCCTCAGGAAAGAAGATTCGGATGGCATATGAGCCAACCTACCAAGATGGATTCTTAAGCAGAGGAACAGATATCTGAGGAGCCTGTTTTAACCTCAGTCTATTAAGGATGTTTTAGATCTTGTTTGTAAGAGTGAAAGGGCTAACTACAGAGGGAGCAAGGAGGAACTAAAAGTGGCTTTAAGCTAGGTTAGCAGAAATGTAATGAAACATCTCTAGCAGAGCACATTCTCTCTAGCTATTCTTTGTTTTTTTTCACTCCCAGGGAGGTAGAAGCAGGATGTAGCTCAGCTCAGGTCTTTGTGCCCTTTTGGCACATTGCTCAGTGTAAGAAGCAGGGTCTTTTGGATGCCTTTTACAGCATCGGGAGCCACTGACACCTTGTGCTATCACTGAACAAGTCAAGAGCTATTTTTGCACCTTCCTGTTCCAGCCTCAAAGTCTCCATCCAGCCTTACAGGTTTCTTCAATTTTCTTTGCCAGGCCCTTTGTATTACGGGTAGGTTATGGCCTTACAGCCATAAAACTGAAGAGGATTTCACCAAGAAGAAGTCCCTTGCTTGGTATCCACCTCAGCCATGTCCCAAGTCAGTTAGTGAAGTACAGCAGCCCTTCCCACCCTTACACAGGCAAGTCAGTCAACACTTACTTGCAGTGTTGACTTGGAATATTATTTCCCCTTCTGAAATTATCCACCTGGCCTCTTATTTTATTAATACACATATTCTTGAACAACTCTCAGACTGCAGAAAATCCAAACAGTTTAGGAGACATTACATACACATCAAGCATTTAGTAGTCACGTTAATGTTTGAGGAAACTAAGTGCCACGGTAAGACATCTGGAAAGCAAAACATGTTGAGCAAAATGAAGCTTTTTCCAAACTAGTACTCAGGAAACGGAGGCTGTAAAAGGGTCTGTTGTTTCCAGAGGAAAGAGAAAAAAAAAAATTTGGATCATGAAAAGTAAGAAAGGTCCAGAGGTACATCATGGCAGAGACCCCTCTTCAGCTTCTTTCTTAAGACTCTTGTTAATCCATATAAAGCACAACAATTGGGAGCTGTGGTTTACAATGAAGTCAGCTTCAGGTGGCTTGAATCCCAACTGGGTGTTCCTTCGTGAAAATTAAGTTACAACCTTCTTGTGTCCTTCCCTCTCTTTCCTCGCAGCTCTTCTTTTTGAGGTGGACATCTCTTCCCTCACTGCTCTGTTATCAGGTCTGCAAGATGCTGTAAATGTTCCCATCATCTTGTGTAGGAAAACGCGCATCCTGGAGCTCTGTCACACACAGGTACAAAACACCCTTCATCTTTGCAACAGACTACTGCCTATCTTCAGATGTCAGAGATCAGAGAGGCCAGAACAGTAATCTTTGTGCTTGGCAACTCAAATGAAATGTAGGTAGATTATCAGGAAGTCTCACTGCTTAACATTCAGAGAGTTCCCCTCAACAGCAGGATACTGTAACTTGATCACCAAAGGCAGAGATGGCATGACCAGATCCTGCAATAAGTCAACAGACCACGACAGTGGACAAGAGCAAGGAGACCACATTTGTGTGGCCACTCCAGTTAACACTTCCATATATGTGACAGAAGTCTTATTAAATATGATACCATACAGCTGTGAGGACATGGGTTAGAGAATAAGAGTAAGAATCAAGATACAAAAATAATCCTACCATTTTATTGCTTTAAAATCCATTGTTTAAAGCATTTGTTGCAGGTACAACTTTAAGAGGTTAAGAGAATCATTAATATATTTACTCAATTTGCATTGCTAAAAAAGGCACAAATTTAAAAGATACAAGGGCTAAAAGAGAGCTGCCTTTAGTCTAATTTCCTCGCCATTTAATTTTGTAGAGGAAATTTGAACTTTTTATTTTGATAAAACATGACATATTCACTGACGTTAAGGGCCAAAAAAAATGAAGACAAAAACAGTCCAGGAAAACTATTAATGCAGCCAATTTTTTTTTCTCTTAAGTCCCTGCCAAGTAACTTCAAAATTATTTTGATATTATACTGGATAGTAGCGTAGCCAATAGTGGCATATAGACCAACAAAACTGTATTTCTGTAAAAATTCCAGGACTTACGCAACTTGTTTTCCACAACAGCCTAATGTTATGAAATAGAATTTCACATTCATTAGAACAGGGGGGTTTATACTGATGAAAAAACATATAACTTTTGACATGTCCTCCTATACAGGAAAGTCTGAATGATTTAACAAAAACACTTACTGTGTCAGGTGTGCTGTTTTAACATGGAAACCCATGTTATTTAACAGGCTAGTTAAACATAGAGAACAACTCAGAATCCAGTCTTACTCTGGTATCAGAAGTTATTTATTTGTCTTACAAGGTAATTCTCAATATTGCTTGAAATTTTTAGTGCACAGAGTTTGTCTCAGAAGACATCAACAATAATAGTATTTCTAATGCCTCTGTGTTAAACTCAGTGTGGGTTCCTGAAAAATCCTTTGTGATTTTTGCCCCATAGTACTAGCTTGAAGATTATGCAGAATATACCAAAACTCATGACACAAAGCCCCAAGAGATTACAGCCAATTCTGTGTCAGCCCTTAATTTGTGAATACAGACACTGTCAGTTATACCTTTCTTAGGTTCAGGAAAAGTTCAAGCTGGCCCTACTTGAACAGAAATTTACAAAGAAAGCAAGGTCTTCTCACAGCTCTGATATAAGCTACAGAATAAGGCCACTTAAACTTGGTTCATTTTTTTTTTCCATTAAAAAAAAAGGATGAAGGAAGCATTGTCAGTTAAGTTTACAAGTAACACTTTGCATAACCCAAGACACAATGCTCTTAATATTTCACTGGAAGAACAGATTGCCTCAGCTCACATTAGAAGTAACATGGGTGGTAAAGGATCACAATTGTGTACTCCGAGACAACTCTCACTAGAAAGCAGAATGCTTTCCAACAGGCTGTTTGGGATGTGAAATCTAATTCTGATGTTAGAACTGAAAGAGGAAGATATTCCATTCCACATATTTACTGCATGACCAGCCACTATGGCTGAATAGCCATATAGAGAATCAATGGTTAAGCAGCACTACCAGAATTGCAATAAAAACTGAACGAATTAGTCACAGTACTGCTGTTTAACACGCCAAGTCTCTTCCATAAAGTAAACACTTTCAAGTTAAGTACAAATTGCTCCAAGCCTGTTTTAAATATCACACACACTATTTATATAGTTACTTTTGTTCATCCCCTAAAGGTAAAAAAAATAATTTCTATTGTGCTTTTCATGGCATACCTGTGTTACACAATCATGTATTCTTCCTTTGCTGATTATTCAGTTTTCACGGGGAACTAGAAAAATTTTTGGAGCGTGTGGAATCAGAGTAACCAAATAGCTTTAATAAAAAGTGATGCTGCCATTAAAAAGGCAGAGGATAAAAAAAAAATTTAAGCTCCTTATTAATTTATCACTAACATCTACAATATTCCATTAAGTTTACATAGTCACAGCAACACTGCACTGTTAAGAAGACAGTACATTTGTCAGGATCAATTTATTGTCCACATATGTAATTTATTAGCCAGTTATCTATAAGATATTATTTACCACAGGCAAAACTAAATACTGTGCTTTTAAGAAACCTGCATAGAAATGACTTGATGTTTATTTATTTTGGACATATTTACAAAGAGAATTTCTATGTGTGTTAGCAATAAATAATCCCAATATTCAAAATGTCAGTGCTCATGCACACACTGACAAGATGGCTGCATGCTTTAAAAATATTATTTACAGTGCAGTCGCCTTCATAGCCCTCTCTCTAATAATAGCAGAAAGTGCATTTTCTTCCATATTCTTTATCCTTTCCTTTTGTTTTCATTTATTCTTGCTTCTGAGGGATACAGCCTTCCATCTCGACAACTTCTGGCCAGCCTTCATACTTGTTTGTGTCCTTGTTATTCTTTATATGCTATAAATGGAAAATATCAATTTGCTGTTAATGTGAAGTCATTTATCCTTTTGCTTTAACTCACAGCTTTAAGACATTTACTTATTTTCAGGCTATCGACAAAGAGAAAACATCACAATTAACCTCTTATCCTTTGTATCAAATATAACGATCTCTCAGTATTCACCACTTAAACCAACTTGCTCAGACAAGTGTATGCTAAAAACAGTTAAGCCACACTAGGAAAAGATTTTTAAATTTTATTATGGATGTTTATTTAGGAAGAGAGACAACAAAGGAAAGACCAACTGCATTAAAGCATGAACCACCACAAAGCAACAATCTGCAGTCAGGTAAGACGTTATTGCCTCCAAGAGTTTGCCACTGCTTCTGCACTGGTTTCCACTCCCTTGTAAAGCTGGCAAATGAAAATGCATCTTCCTTCCTCTCCTAGTTCAAAGCTGCTTTTACCAGTAATTAAAGGCAACATTGACACATACTGAATTTTAACAGCTAAAGCATGGGAACATACTCTATTTCACAAGTTTTGCTGTAAAAGCAATAGTTTTTGGGAAAAGAGCAAAGCTAACAGCTGGGAACACCAACACCCTAACTACTACTTATCTGTTGGAAGTTCATCATTGTTAGTGCATCTAAAATACAAGCATTAGGCAGTAAGTTTGGAATTGTTCAGTTTAATTTGATTCATTAAAAAGATAAATGACCTAGTTATTGGCATATTAAGATCTACCCCATGTAAGGTTTTTTCTTACGTATGTGTCACCAAAAAATCTTTTTGTTATGTTTAAAAGGAGGAGGCTACTCAAGGAAAAAATTTGAAAAATAACACTGTGTGCCACTACTGCAATAGATAGTTCTCTTGAATAAATGCATGGCATTTATAAAACATGCTACTCCTTTATTAATGCAAGCTGTTAAATTCCAGTAAGTTAAAGAATCACAGACCTGTTCAAATGGACTTTTAGTCTTAATTCCTTTTCCACCGCAGAAGACCCAGTTGTCTCTGAAGCCAAGGTTGGTAATTGATGTGCTTCCTAGTTCAGCAATCAGTTTCCGTGCTTCCTCGTTAAGCCTTGAACAAAATAGAAGTTCAGTATGTGAATAAAACATATGCCCTTAGAGCTTTCATTGCTCAGTGCACCAGTCAGCTTTAGTCTGATTAAATATAGTTTAAGTCAGTAAATATTGGGCAAGATCTATCTTTCAAAATCAGATAAGACTAGTTCTAACATCACCTGATGCAATTGAGTGCTGCTCTTTCATACTGTAACCTCAAGGAACCAGGATACAAACCTATTAGTACACCAACAAAAGCCAAGAACCCTCTCCTGTGAGAATTTATACATATATCTCAAGTCATGTTAGCAATTCTCCAAGCAACTAAAAAAGTCAACCTTTAAAGTAAATATAGTTTGCAGGCTCAAGCTGAAGTCTAGATAAAGTGAAAGCTATTTTAGATTAGAAGAATGACCTGAATATATGTAAAAAAGTTCTTGTCTGCTTGGGTCAGTTAATTCAAAATTCAAACTGCTGCCCCAAAGCACAGTTCAGTGCCTGTAGGTCCAAGTAGGATAATTTTAGTATGGAAGGGAAAACAATTCTGTAGGATAAGTTATCATGGCAACATCTCCAAATAGTAGCTCTTAATTTCTTCCTTTAAGTTACCTACAGGGTCTTCAGAAACAATCACTCATGTATTTCTGCAAAGGGTCTAATTTAATAACTACTTTACTTTTGTTTCGCACAAAAGTATACACCTAACAGCCCTCTAAATATGTACATACATCTGCTTAGTTTCAATTTGATCTTTGTTGTTCCCAAATCCCATCAGCATTACAAAACTAATAAACTGAAAGTATAGTTTCAAACTCGTCATTTTGGTAAAAGAAATCCTTATCAAAAATGATTGCATGAAAAAGAATGTATTTTTTTTCAGTATAAACCAGCATTGAAAAGTTTAAAGCAAAATTTGCTATTTAAAATCAATTACATACTTTGTTGCACCATCATCATATGTTGCCATTAACACTATTGTTCCATCCTGGATAGACTTCAGAAATTCAATAAATGGTGCCACATCTGAAAAAAAAGAGAACACAAAACTGTTTAATAACAAGCCACAACTCTATACTTAAACATCTGCAATGTCTTTCTGGGAAGATATTACTTTTAAGAATATTTTTACATGTACTTAGCATTTAAAAAAGATGCCGAGTGAGAGAAAGCTAAAATGCATCAGAGAACTCTTATTTATAGAAAGGGTTTAATACATATTGTATAAAGACATAACTAGTGAGAACTACTCTGGAGAACAAGTCTGTTTGATTAACCATACCATTTCCTCCCACCTCAGCTATTTGTGTAAGTTGCACTCTCCTCACAAAGGTAGAGGTAAAGCACTCCCTCAACTATCCTGTTAAACCTCCACAGTAAATGAAGTCTGGAGAAGGAGAAGGGGAAAAAAGCACATTTATTGCTTCTCTATGACCAATATAACTGCACCTACCTCCTCCCCACATGTCAAAGAACTTAGTATCTAATGGTTCTCCTGTTTTACCTGGAGGGAAAGAGAAAAAGAAATATTTGGTGTCACCGAATATAATCAAAATTATCTTACAGAAAACATACCCAACAGTCCTGTTACTGACTCTTTCTGAAAAAGTGCTGCAGAAGACCTATATAAACGGTAACTCTTAACTTTTATGAAAATTGTCCCTTAAACAGTAGTTTGTGAAAAGGTGCAGGAAAAAGTAAGAGGAAAAAAAGTGAGATGGTCCATAAAGTGTTGAAGGCCATGTTGGATGGGGCTTTAAGCAACTTGGTCTAGTGCAAAGTATCCCTATCCATGGCAGGGCAGTTTGAACTGGGTGATCTTTAAGATCCCTTCCAGCCCTGACCATTCTATGACTCTTTGCAAATGATTCTTTGCAAATCATTCCATGATTCCTTGCAAATTATTCCATGATTCTTCACTTCAAGTGGAATATAAAATAAAACATCCACATCCTCTAAAACAAATACAGAGTATTCAGTACATGTATTTGCCTCTTTTAAAGTTGGTTTTGCAAAAATAGACAGTAGAGCTACAGACTGCTTTTAGCGCCACATGCAAAGTAAGAAAGATTAAAATTACACTGCATGTTTCGCTATAGACTGGAAATTGATAGTAGATTTAAACATCCAGAATAGATAGAAAAAAAAGTGGACAATATAGTATATCTCATTACCTTTATTTTATTATGCTGTCTACAAAGGCAGTATTTGATGGAAGGTAGACTTTTTTAATGTATATATTCATTTAAAGTTTGGAAGACAGAGAAAGACTGGAGCTATAAAATACAAAGATAGGTATTTTGGTTTTGAACAGATTAAGACAATTTAGGAAAGCAGCATAGGTTTAGGGAAGTATTGTTCAAGTCATGCTTTAGATGATGTAAACGTAAGTACAATCCAAAAATAACGTGAATTTGTATTACAGCAAATTGATGAAGTGCTATCTCAGTGCTACAGGGAATTGCTTCCTACACCTTAAGGGCAAATCTGCCTTTGTACTGACATTCAATTCAGCTTTCAAAATAACACACAGTTAAATTCGGTTTTAATGAAAACCAAGAACCCTGAACAAAATTATACAATGTGACGTATTTAGGGACAAGAGCTATAGACCAAATACACAGATTCAAGCTAGGAAATTGTAAGCTAGACTTTCCATGTAGTAACAAAATTGTTAAAGAAGTTTCACTGAAAAAAGAGCAACAGAAGAAATTAGGTTACAGTTTTATTAGTGGTGGCAACACACAAGGGCAAAAGAAGTAGGATGCATCTTATGTCTTTTTCCAGCCTGCTGTGCATTAGGAATTTATCTGATGCCACCACAGCACTCTACTGTTGCTAATTTTTTAGCAGCTCATTTTTAGAAACAAAAATGCACTGAGTTTTTCTACTTTGTAACAAAAAGGTGTCAGTGCCAAGATCTGACATTATCTCAGTATAAATAAGCTGAATGCTCCCTTTTCTCTCCTGCTTGCCTTTTCTCATGCCTTATTTTTTCACCTTAAATTTCAGAAACAATTAGAAAATGAAGACAATTTGCTGACTTGAAATGTCACTTACCATTGACCAAGGCGACATTTATTCCTCTGCCAACATTATTTTTAACTCCACTCATTAAACTGAAATAAAATAAATATTTTTGTTTTTAATAGGAAAACTTTCTGATGTGAAATATTTGTTTTTTAAATAGGATCAAACTCTAGAAGTTACATAATTAAAAGACCACACGTTCTCCTTGAACTAATCCGTGTGCTCTTACGGCACCACTGAATTGAGAATAACACAACTATCTCCAGTTGTATTGATTCCATTTGATTGCTTGATCACCTTCGTTTCAAAGTATGTCTGTATATTAAAAATGTCACAAAAAATAGCGTTATTAATTTATTTTAAAAAATACCTTGCAGCTAAAGAGCCTGAACCAATTTGAGCAGCTTCGCACAGTCACATAATCAACATTTTAAGTTTTTTTGTTGTTGTTGTTGTAAACACATGATAAACAAAAATGTGTTAATGAGTTTAAAAGCTAACTGAATAGAGGCATTTAAACTTATTACAGCATCACATCAAGAAATAAGATTTTCATGTCATGTCTGAGCATCCACTCTAAACAGGAAAAACATATGGAAATAAAGACTGGAACATAAATGCAAGAAGGTAGTGAAGTTCTGAACACACTCCTTTCCTCATATAAAAAAGTAATAAGAACTTCCTTTCAATTTAATCAAAAATTCTCTGTAAATAAATAACAGTCCAAAAATACCTAATACTGAAGTGACTAGACACTGAAATTCCACACATCCATAAAGTTACAATGGATTCAGACAACAAAAAATCCTGCAACTATGAATACAAAAATTACTAGTTATTAAAGAAATTTAGGGCATCATTCTGTTATCAGGTTACTGTGGTACAATCATGCAACTAGCTTCTTAATAGAGGAAGTAAAACTGCATGGACAAGTTGCTGGTAAAGAAGTAAATATCACCCCTTCTAAAAATCCCATGAAATAGCAACTACAATAATATTTTGAAGATGAATCCAGTATTTTTTTTTTCTGATTTGGATTATGTCCTCCCAATATAGAACAAGGCTATAACTGAACTTCTATAAAGCAAAATTCCTGTTTCACATTAAAATATCTACATAATTAAAGATTGAGAAATTACATGCATTCTGAATTGTATCAACACCTTTAGTGTTTTCATAAACACCCTTACATTTAATGTATAGGGAAAAACCTACTCTGTAAATATAATTTACAAATTATAAAAACTTATCCCTGCTTTTTTGTATTGGAAGTATGAAGAAGAGTACAAAATAACCAGAAAAAAAACTTTGCAGGAACGAGTTCACAAAATATCTCTAATAAAACAGCTACTGAAGAGGAAATAAGTTTTTTTCAGAGTTCTGATATACTACTTTATACACGAGACAGCTTGTGCACCGTCACAAACGTAACAGGCTGCAGTGCAACAGCTTCTCACAGGAGGGCAGCCCTTCATCAGTTTTAGAATTCTTCCAGGAATCTACAATCAACAAGCTATGAAAGTTTTTGAAAGAGAAATAAAACCTCTTATGAGCAAAGCAGGAGATGATCTAAAAATCAATCAAATTTTCTGGTGGATATTTAAACAGACATGACAAGTCCTCCTCTAAAGCAAACCAGAAGGATTTTTGCCAAGGGAAACTGAACTTTAAAATCCAATAGCTATGCACTAAAGTGTACATTAGTACTAGTACTAACAGAATAGGGAACTTTTGCCAACAACTACTTTCTTTTCATCACTTTCTTCAGTAAAATATCCAGTAGAAGACTTTTTACTTTTTTTTTGGACAGGAATAACAATCTCTTCTTAGTTAACCAGTAAGCGATACATCAAAAAAAAAAAAAAAAAGTCAAAAAACTCAAACAAAATAACACTACAATCCCAAAATAAAAATATTACTTACACTCCCACAATTTTTAATCACTGAATCAGCTTAAGTCTTCACAGATATTAAGCTTCCTATATTAAGCAATCAAAATGAGATGGTAACAAGTTTTGTAACACCAACAAAAATACCTCGCCAAGAGATTAGATAAGCCTGTCCAAGGTCACGAAATAAGTCACTGGTAAGAATGGAAACCAAAACCTAGCAGCTTGTAGTTAGCATGCGCCACGGTGAGCTCGTGCTTTCTTCGCACGTGCTCCCCAAATACACCGTGATGCTCCTCTGCAAACTGACTCGTACACAAGAGAGCAAGCTTGAGCTAAGTCAGCCTCACAGTGGAATGCCAGAGTTAAAGCTAAAAAGAGTCTTCACTTTAATATCATTTGAGACTAGTCTTGCAGTTACTTTAGAGAGTAAAGTGATGGAAAATGTTAACCAATATGTTTTATTGTCTTACGGATTAAATATCCTATTTACTGTATTACGTGGAGTTCTTTTGTTCGCAGTGTTGACATTTGCTTATTCATTAGCACCAACTGCTGTACATGTTTCTCTGTGCTAACACAATGTGGGCTGATTAACAGCTAAACTGAAGTAGTTTAAATGCAAATGGAAGGCAAAGGCTTTAAGTGTGACTGATATTAGAAAAATATGACAACAGTAAAATCACGTCTTTTCTGACATATCACCTCCAATATTGAGTAGATAGATAATGTTAGTAGAAAGCTGCAAACTCTGGGTGACAATGAGGAGGAATAACCTAAGAACAAAAAACAGTCTAAAAATAAATATTATTCCCACTATAGGGATTACTGAAAGGTATGCAGGTAAATGCTCTAGATGCAGTATTATTGATAATACTATCAAAAATATTATTATGAAAAATAGAGGACTTCAAACCAAACCATGCCTCGAGCAGTTCTTTTCCTCATTTCACAATTATTTTAAGTTTATTAACTTTAGTTACTATCAGCACAGTTAAATACCGGTTGTTAAAATACTATTTTCCCTTTTTAAGTCAGCCTTTAAAGAGAAGTGGAAAATGTGTTCTGACACCGGTACTATGGAAACACAGTTTAGAAGATGACTTGAAAAAGACGACACAATAATTCCCTGAATTACTGTTAAAGGCATAAGGACAAGTTACTTAAAAGCTATGTGCATCTGATTTGAAAAAGTTTATCTAACTCTTCAGTCTGTAAACATGAAACAAAGTGCAAACTGTCTTGCATGTATTAAAATAACATACATTTCTGCATTTACTGCAGAGCATTAAGTATGCTTCAGAGATAAAGTTATAATGCGATGTAATTTTTTCATATGGTCAGACTGTTGGCAAAACAACCTAATTTAAGCTATTGATTTTATGTGCAAAGTGATCTAAGACAGTATTGGAAAGAGATACTTTGAGACAACAGATAAAAATACTTACACATTATCCTCTACACAAATTTTAGGCCCAACTACATTTGCTGCTCCACTTGACATTTTGAATGCAAAATGCTTTTCAGGACAAGCTTTGGAGATCCCACATTTGTATCTTGGAGGTTTTGTAGCTTTCAAAGGGAAATAAAACAAGATTTTAGAGACACCATAGGTAGGCTAACAGACAAATAACTTCAGTTACTTTTCTGAAGGAATTCAAGGAAAAGAGCAAAGGCAAAAGGTATCACATCTGTAGTCACATAGCAGCTTAAAATAATCTAGGTTTCTGAAGCACCTCATTATTCTAACTTCTTGTTGTCACCCTGCTGCTTGCTCTGGCACTGTCATCAAAAGCCACAAGCCAAAACTACAAAAGAGACTTTACCAGAAATTATGGAAAAATGAGGAAAAGAGGAAAATTGATTTCTGATTGCATTTAAAGTCTAATTAAGACTTCCTTAACTATCAAAATTCAACAGTCTTTCTGTTACTAGCAAAAACAAGTCACAGCAGTAATCCATGCATATGAATACTCACAGCGTGCAGCTGCATCCAGTGCTGATCTAGCTAAAATGAGAAAGGAAAATTTTACAAAATGTTACTAATAAAGTGTCATCTGCTATAAGATATCCTATAAATGTAAAATCTTTCTGTACCCCTATAAAAACAGGTTGGTTGAAATGAAGTATCAAATACACCTGGATACTATGCTCCAATAAAAAACAACTTTTAACAGTAGAAGAATGATAGTGATCAGGAAAGCCATTTAGAGCACTGCTTAATTTCTTACTCTCTGATTAAAACAAAGATCCATGGAGACACAAAACATAAATCCAAGGATTTATGAAGGTGTGGGCACTAAAGTGAAATGAATTCCCATCCTACAGCTTCACAAGGATGGGGTTCCTTCCACCTCACACTGGAAGCCTGCAACTGAGGGGTATTTCAACCCAGCCATGCGTGACTCCCTTTCTTGGATAGGCAGAGACAAGCAACCTCATCATGCACATACTTAATGACACCTCTGTCTCTTCAATGGTTATTAGATATCTCTGCTGACTAGTTCAGATGTTGGCTCACACTGTAGTAATCCAGAGTTGATGAATGTGAACTCTACCTATGTACCTTAAATTCTTTGATGTTTTTTTGGTAGTAGAAAGCACCTTTGAAGATAATGTTGGCTCAAAACAGATTCTGAATTTTAAGACACTGCAACTGCTAATCCTTCTTTGTGTAGAACCTGGGCACATCTGAAATGTTTTGATTATTGCACATTCAACTTAACATGGTAGTGGAAGCAAAAAAGCCCACCCAAAACAAATTCTGAATTTCTTCAGCAGTAGTAAGGCAAAGCACAGATTTCCAGAAACATCATTCAGGTCACCTAGTTTGCAACTCTACACTAAGAATGTAAATACCAGTAAACAAAAAAAGCAGGTAAAATTATGCATACTTGGCAAGCAAAAGCATTAAACTGATGCACTTAAAGTAAGAGAGTATATTAAGTATTTCATATAGAAAATAATTTAATACACATATTATATATTATACACATATAAAATAACAAGTATACACATTAAAAATAAACAGAATTCTTAAGTATAAGAGCCTAAGTCAAGCTTAAAGCAAAATGAATATGATATTCTTGATTATGGCTCAAGTAAATATTAATAGATGTACAGAGAAAACAAAGTCACCACTTACCAAATATGTGTCCTAAGTTAGCATCCATTTTTATTTCAAACACTTGAGATATGACATAAAACGTCAATAAAAATATTGCTACGACAACTACCAACTTTGCAGCACCTGTTAGGAAACAGAGAAAAGTTTCAAAAAATTATCTGCAAATGGTAACATTAGTTCACCAAAACTGGCAACATGAGAATTGTGTATCAGATTACATTATGGGGAACTCAGAAACAATATGATCACTTGGGGACTTACTAAATATAATTAATCTGCAAATAATGGACATTATACTGTAGAATGTAACTGCGCCAGTCCACCAGGTTACTATACCAAATACAAACTCTGCTCTTAGCTTTCTCCTGCTTCATGCTTGCCTGACACCAAAGTCCACCAACTCAGCTCAGAAGCCAGGAGAAACCAAAGACTGATCCACCTGACTGTTGTCCAAATGTGAAATTCCCACCTCTCTCATTCCACTTCCTTGTTCTTAGCCACAAGTACCCGGTTCCTCCCTGTTCACAAATACTGTGCTTCCCACCAACCTCCCCTCAAATTGAGCTACCTCTATTTTAATGTACGGCCAAAACTGAGACTGATTAGGGATCTGCTAATATATTGTAGCTTGGCTGCTACAGTCAGTCAGCTCTGAGAATTATATTAAAAAAACAGAACCACCAGTCAACCAGAAAAAAGCATCCTTACCTACTTTTCAACAAACTTAAATTAATGACCTTCAAAAGCAACTGTGGTGGTTCAAAAGAGGTATTTTAAAAAGTAAGAAAAAGCATTACCTCTCCCCTCCCCCTTTTAATATATTGAAGCCCTAGGTATCTCCAAGTTTTAAAGCCAAACTTTCTCCAGCAGCCAGTCTGTCTCCCGGGAGAAGAGTTGGAAGCACACAACCACATCAACTTGCATCTGAAATGGAAACTTGAACGTACGGGGCACTGCCATGAACCTCGCCATTTTTAGCATAATTGGAAATATATTTTTACATTCACTTATCTTATTGTAAAATACTGCCTGACAGTAGAAGTTAGGTGAGAAGGCATTTGATCAACATCTTGCCTTCCAATCTCTCTGTAGGATAGTTATGATGGTTAGAAGAAGCAACCTTAAAGCATGCTTCTATTTCTCAGATTGCCAGCCAAATAAATCCTTCAGAAAAAAACGAACTTATGTATTTCTGCACATCTCAGACTGCTGATGTGATGGGCTGTTCAGAAAACCTTAAAATAGACAGATTACTCAGCCTTCAGAAGCATGAGAGAGGCTAATCAATCCTTCCAAAAGGCTAAAAAAAGATATGGGGATAAAAACAGAAAAGAAAGATGAAGAGATACAAGAGGTTTTTGCCTGTAGTTGGTCTTTCTTTTTTTGTATGTGAGCACATACATACTATGTTGTAAGAAAACACAGATGCAAACTTAATTTAAAAATATTTTTGCTGGAACTCTAAAGCTCACTGCACTTGAAGGGAAGAGAACCACACAAGCACTGGAGAAAACATGATTTCAACATACATTAAAAAGTGGGGAAAAAGGTTTCCAAAGCAACACTGCCTAAAAAGAACAAGATGGTACCAGATTCTGGAATGTGTCATCTAGCAAGTGGCACTTGGAGAGCATGTTGTTTCAGTATATCGTATGTGAGATGAATGAGAACTCAGTCTGATGACTAACCATCCCCTCCACTCTATACCCTGAGCCTTTCAACTGAACTGCAAGCACTCCCTCCTTTCTCCAAGAAGGTTCTTTTAGCATTTGAACCAAAACTGGCCCGTTTGCTACAGATGAAACATTCTATATGAACTGCCATTATCTTCTTTGCCTGTGGTTTTTAGCAAAAAAGTAGTTAGATGGAAGGAAAATATATCTAAAAAAAAAAAGTTTGGAAAGTAATTTTCCAGTTGAAAATTACTAAGCCATCTAAAAATTGCAGCATTTTCCAGTTATCAGCTTTACTTTAGCAGGTTGCTCCCAGTCCTACGTATTGTGGGTAATGAAATAAATTCAGGAGTAGTGACAAAAACCAGGACAAATTTCAAACGTTAAGATGGTCTTGGAAAAGATAGTATCTATTTCTCCTAAAAGAGGCAAGAGTTGCTCCTTCTGCAAAATAACACTACAACCATTGATAAGAGTACAACACACTAGAAACTCAAAACTATTCCATTGCAACACAGGCTATTCCACTGCAGCAAAATGTCTAAAATAAGTTTTTCTTGTAACATTATATTGACAAAGATCTTATTTTCACAACCGCTACACCTTCTGTCAAATAAAACTAGTTTCTCAAACCCTGTACTATAGTAACTTACCATTATGAAAAGGCTTTTATAACTTTTAAACTCCCAGTAACCATTCAGGAAGTTACAGACACCTATAACAGCACATGGCACTTCTGGTTGGGGTGTGAGGTAGAGAAGAAACGGCTTAAAAACAACCATTGACCATTTCCTCATTCCTTCATCATCTTACAGGAACAGCAGCCGAAATACGTCAAGTCATGGTACCTTGACTAGTCACTGCAAATCAGTTGCTCTTTGCACTTTAACCAGCTGTTTGCTCTTTGACCATCATAAATTACAAGATTAGTTTCATTAAACAACAATAAAATGGAACAGCAATGCCTGCTATGCCAGCTAAGTGAAGTGAACCCTGACAAAGATTGATGAGGATATCAAACTGAGTGAGGAAGTGGGCACTTCAAGAGGGAGAGACACCTTGAGGGAGGACCTGGATAAAGCCGGGAGTGGGTTAACAAGAACCAACAAGGACAAGTGCAAGGTCTTCCACCTCAGAAAATATAATCCAGGACTGAAGAAGAAGCTGGGATCTACCCAGCTGGAAAGCAGTTCTGTGGAAAGGGAGCTGGGAATCCTGGTGGACAACAAGCTCAGTATGAGCAAACTGTGTGCTGCTGCTGCAGAAAAGAAGTCAACTGGATGCTGGGTTGGGTTAACAAGGGCATCACCAGCAAAGAGAGAGAAAGAAGTCATTATCCTGCTCTACTCAGCACTTGACAGGCCACACCTGTAATACTGTCTTCAGTTTTGGTCCTCATTCTTAAAAATAAAAAAAAAAGATATGGACAATCTGGAGAGAGTCCAGTACAGAGACGATCAAAGGACTGGGAAGCCTGTCAGATGAGGCAAGTCTGAGACTGCTGGGTTTGTTCAGCCTTGAGAAAAGAAGACTTAGGGGAGACCTTAGTATCATGTTTGAGTATTTCAAGGGTTGCTATAAAGAAGACGGAGACTCCCTTTTCACCAGGAATCACATGGAAAACATGAGGGGTAATGGGTACAAGTTACTCTGGGGGAGATTCCAATTGGACATAGAAGAAAAATTTTTCACAATGCGAACAAACAGCCATTGGAATAATCTCCCCATGGAAGTGGTAGATTCCCCAATGTTAGACATTTTTAAGATTTGGTTGGAAAGGGCGCTGGGCCATTGCAGAAAGATGGGTGCAGGTCAAATTACAGAAAGTTATATTCACTATCAAATAGATACATACATATAGTTTCCATACAATGGTATGGAGCAGCAGCTGTATTTTACCCTATAGTTTCCATACAAAAACAGTGGAAACACCATGGCCAGGCTGTTGAAATCCCTGCAGAGAGCGAACCTCAGTGGCAATTTGCATCTGATAAACCGCAAAGCACCTGTCAACCAAGGGAGATAGGAGATGTCCTGCTGCTGAACCAACAACTGTGGTGAAATCTCTCTCCTCAGATCAACTTTATTCATTAAAGCTTAACAGTAATATTAACACACACATCCATCCTAAAGTTGCCCACCTCCAAGATATGACCACCCCCCAATGGTTTTTTATTTTTTATGATAATCCCCTACTGGTGCTCTGTATTTTATTGACTGTCTCTTTAAGAGCAAAGCGAGAGAATTCTACACCATTCAGTAACGAAAGCATGTATGACCTAAGTCACTCAAGCTCCACCTAAACAAAAATGAAGTTCAGTTAAGGGTGTCCATAACAGGACACTGACAGACTGGGCAGGCACAATGATCTTGGCTTTCCTGGGGTGCTGACAGACTAATCAAACACTAAGTGTTTGAGAAAATCCCTCCTTTTCACAGGACAGCCATCTTGTCTAGACTGTGCTTTTGCCAAGAAAGGTCAGATCAGACGATCCTTGAGGTGTCTACCAACATGGTATTCTATGATTCTATAACTTTAGCATCTTATTGTCATAACTTGTTCATATTGTCCAAAGCAGTTGTTACACGAGTGACCAAAGTCTGATTTTTACTGAGTGTGTTTATGTGCTTACCTGCTATTCTCATGTTTAGTCTTCAGCCAGCTAACGACACTACTGCATTAAAAATAGCCACCTACAGGAAAAAAACCAACACCACATCATTGTAATTACAGACAAATAAGCATTTTTGTGATGAGTTAACAGAGAAAAGCCCATAGATTTTCTAGTCAATAAAATTAATGATAATTGTTCTGAATCCCTATTTCTTAACGCTCACAGTAAAGGGAAGATTTAAGATGGATTTCTGATGTCTTGCTTTCACTAGTTACTCCAAGAAACAAGCGTTATGAAAAAAACATTAATGTCATCAAACCCAGTACAAATTCAGTTTAACTTTCAGTCCTTCAATTTGTGACATAAGTACTTACCAGTGCTCTATCTAAGCAGTATTTAATTTCTAAAAGCTATGTAATAAAAGTCAACAATTCCATCTGCACTGCTTCAAAGTCCTACCGACTTCTGGATGCAAGTTGTTATTTGGCAACATAACATAGCAAACTATGCTTTAGAGAGAAAAGATTTAAGCATTTTGGCCTTTAAGACATTGCATAAACTGTACTCAGTAGAACCAAAAGAAAGTAATTTCAGTACTTTAATCTATGCTTTACAGAAATGTAACAACACATCTGTCACTCAAAGCTACATCCAGAAGACTAGCGTGACGGTCAATGATGACAGAAGCACCAAACTTAAAACTCAAACTATTTTAGAATAAACAGAAAATCACTGTCTATGAGCAAACACCATGTAAGTAAGTATCCAAAAGCTTTTTCTTGAGAAGAGCTTGCCACCACACTGAGTCAAAATGGGCCACAAACTCCACAAGCTCTGCTCAAAGACTACGACCTCCTCCTCAAGTGATGCTGTGCCCCTGGGCTGTACCAAATCTGCACTCTGGTCATGCTCAGCCTTGGTAGGCCCATGCTGCACTGAGCCTGGACATCTGGCTCAAGTTTCCCCTGAATCATCTACACTAAAGCACATTTGAAAACATGTAATCAGCTATCACTCTAATCCAAGTAGCTGCCCCAGACCCCCCACCACAAAAGCTACAGCATCCCTAATGGTCTACAGCCCTATGCCACGATCTTGAAAAACATCGAAAACATTATCTTTAAAATTGTTTGAAAAAATACTGTTACTAGAAATGCAAATCATTTGGAGACAAGCACCAAAACTCCCACATAGTTTTCATGGCTTACGCTACAGAGAAAAAAAAAAAATCGGTATTATGCAGACAAAATTTTGCCTTCGCTTAGTTCAGTAACTTCAAGTTCAGTGATTTGTGTCCAGATCCTCTCTGACAAAGACTCATTGTGCTGTATTGCTTCAAGTTTCCAAGAAAATGGCCAGCAGAGAAACAAAGGGGAAAAAACAAGGGCAAATATAGAAATATTTATTTCTACTATGTAAGAATTTGAAAATATGCATCAACAAAGTTTGAAAAGCAAACATATTTTTGAGTGCTAATGTTGTACAATAAAGGAAATCTCATAGCATATTATGGACATCATGTATCCATTATATTTATAGCCACATATTACATCCACATATAACATCTTCTTTCAGTGAAAGGCTAGTATTTATCTGTCTCGTAAAAAGGCAAAGAATCTGTCAGGGCAGATAAACTCAATTTATTTCAAAGTCTGTGAACAGAATTATTCAAGACTCCTTCCTCTCCCCACCCCCAGAAATATATCAGTGTTAAAATAAACACTGTCTGTATTTTGAACAACTAAAAGATTGTTTTAAGGCTGCACTCAAAAAACCCTAAAGTTTCCTATTTTTACTCTAAACAAATACACATCATTAATTCAAAGCATGAAAGCAAAAATACAAACAAAACCAGAAAGCAGAATCTAAGTGAGACAATCATGATCCAGTCTTGACTGCCTTTAACCCAACATTTCCTTATACACATTTCAACGATTGTTATTTCTTGCCATCAAAAAATATACAATTGAGAATATGGTTAGGGGTTTTTTTTAAGAAGTGGAATGTTTTTAATTTAGGAAAAGGAAAAATGAGTATGCTATGTGTCATCCTGAAAGGAATTTCAAAAGTGATTTAAAGATTCTTTTCCTAAATTACAGCATATCAAAATATCGTGGGGTTTGATCTACAGGATAAATACAGTAATGCTACAGTACAGATAAGCATTGCACAGCACTTTCCAGCCGCAGGAGAATAATTTATGGATGCCACGTCCTTTCCCTGCACCATATAACCTTAGAGGGTTTTTTTTTATTATTTCAAGACAGAAAAGGAATAAAAAAGGACAGTTCTTATGAATGCTTAAAGACCATTACTCCACATCTTTGGTAGTAGATCTCACAACTGAAATAAGAGAACTGATTAAAAATTGGATTTGGAATTTCTAATAGTGCACATCTTAGGATCATTTAAAAACAAAGAACACAGGACCACAACTGAGCTTGAAGCAGATTCGGGTGCATAAAACCAATACCAATAACATTCCTTTGACTGCTTTAGAAATGGGTCAAAATAACCCAAACACTATTTTTCTTTTCTTTGGCATAAGATTCCATCAAAAAGGGGCAGCAGAATTAGAACCTAAATATCTTTCTGACTTATCAATGTCGAGTAATACAAATAATCCCTTTATTACTACATAATTATTCTCTGTCAGACAGTATAACAAGGCTGATGTTTATCACTTATTAGTCAGAGACTGAGGCAGGAGATGCAGCAGGGTTGACAGGCAGTACCCCAAAGAGTACAGCAGGACCTTATACAGATGCAAAAGCCAAAGAGAGCACCACAAAACCGGCAACAGGAGAAATCAACATCTCAAAGTTGTAAAGTAAAATGGATGGTTTTGAGAAGCATTATACCGCACGACTCAAACACAGATCTTTTTCTTCAGGTTGTTTTCTTAGCATAAAACTTAGGAGGCTTATCAGTCAAGGTCTAAAACTTGGGCAGTGCCAAGAAACCAAAAAATCCCTCAAATGCAGCAGAAAGTGCCTTGAAATGAGAAGCTGTCCTCAAAAGAACCTGAATGAGAGAAAACAAGTTAAAGGTTCTTGAATTTGTCCAGTTCCCTGCATGGAATTACATGTCTATCCATGCAGAAAAGAGTTATTTACTCAAGATGCAAACTGCTATAGAGTGGAAATGTGGACAGACAGTTGGGAGCTAAGGTTATTGATTGGTTTTTTTCTACTCCATCCATCCTTATGCATTGTATTTTGTTCCAAGGTAGAGGTAGCATCCAGATGTTGCAATTTCCAGTGCCAAAGCCACTCCAGACAACCCCCAACATGCTAGGCATTGGGCACAGAAAACACTTTATAATAAAATGAAATAAAATAAAAAAAAATTTTAAAAAATTAAAAACCAAAACCAAAAACAAAACAAACAAAAAAACCACACACCTAAAGAGAGGGGGAAAAAAACCAAAAGGCTTTCCCCCCCAATCTGTCCCACTTGTTCATTAACTTGTGTGGGATGACATACTCAACACAAATACAACAAATCTGGCAGGTAAATCCACAGAGCTACACCACATATTTTTATCTATACCTTCAATCAGTGGAGCAGCAGATACTTCCTTTTAAAAGCAACCTGTGTCTCCTGAGGAAAACCTGCTAGGGACTTCACAGAGGAAGCTTAAAAAATAACTTCATTTAGGGAAATTACGAGCCTATAATCATGTTTCATTAGATAATAAAAAGATTGAGTTCTTTCCATGTTCATGTGTTAGATAGGATCATCATCAAGTTTACCTCTTAGAATCATGTTGCAAGAGGAAACTGCATTGAGGTAATTGACAAAATACACACCAACAGTACTTATTAATACTGCCACAGTGACGCACTACTGAATGAAATCCAGATTTCAGTCCCAAGCTGAATTAAATTCAATTTGGTCAATTCTTTATCACGTTTTCTTGACACTCTTGTCTAGAGATGGTGCTATGGGACACATGTCACTTGGGTACAGCCTCTGCCCTACTTACTGTGCAGAAAGCTGTGGCCACCTGCGATGTACTTACGTTTAAAAGGGTTTTTCAAACACGATCATAATTAATATTTTTAAGAATAATAATGAAATGTGCAGATTAGCCTATTTCATTCTCAGACAACAGCATTTCCATTAGCAATATCATAACATGAAGAGATTATACTTACAAAATGGGCACACAAAAACAAGCAAGAATTCAGAAGGTCAAGATAATTTTGAATTCTGACCTAACTGATTAGAAAGAGGTCCCAAAATCAACAACGATATTTAATAAAACAGAAAGTAATACACTTCAAACCGAACATCGAGTGCTGCAGGACAGGCAGCAGAAATGAAGAACAGGATTCAAGAGATTATAGAAGCTCTCTAATATGGGGGTCAACAATGTCATACTGCCACAAAAGTGTAACTGCTCATTGTGAGCTGTACCATCAGGACTGCTATGTGTGGAAAAAAAAAAAAAAAAGGCAGCTACTCTGCTTTGCCTAAACAAATAAAAAATACTTTGCTCTGTGTGCTGTCTTGACTTTTATCTGAGACCCATGTGCAGTTTTTCCTATCTTAATGCATAATCCCCAAATAGAAGAATCTAAGTAAGAATTACATGACCTAAATAAACCAACTAAGGGATAAAAGAATCAAGTCCGCTTTGCAAGAAACTGTGAAAGTGAGGGAAGTAAGGATCAGACACCTCTGCCTCTTCTCTTTAAGGTGTCATTTTAAAATATATTTAATTTTTTAGAAATACTATTTATTCATAGTATAATTTGAAATATATATTTTAAATAAGTATATAATTTTACATATCTGTTTTATAATATATACTTTGTAACAAAATATGCTGAGATCAACTGTTGTCAGTATTCCCTGATTGCTGCTTACTTGTTTGTATTTATAATATTGAAGAAAAACAACCTTCCACTATAAAGATAAACACAAAATATAAAATGAGGCTGTAAATCACCATAACAATCTGAAAAAATATCAGAGACAGTTTTTCTTAACACAGGTAGTCTACAAGGTGTGAGTTAATGCTCCCTTCAACATTAACCCCATATTCCTACACCATTATATGAAAATCTGTACCCAGATTATGTAATACTAAATCTGTATCAGCCTGAGATGCTTTGCATTAAATACTTTGCATTAAATACTTTCAAACAAGCTCAAACAATATTACACTTGTTTTTGTCTGCATCTACTATTGGTACTATTTGTTAATAGGAACAGCATACACCATAGTAGAATTAGACAAGCATTCAAAATTAGTAACAAAAAAAACCAAAAAACCAAAACACCCACAAAAACAACAACAACAATAAAAAAGGCTTGAGTTTTTATTTTTATTTCCAAAACATTAGTAGATTAGGACATTGGTTGGGTTTTTTTGGTTTTTATTCCAGCACAAACTACCTTCTTCAATGATTAGCAGATGCATTTTATTCCTGTCAGAGAACAGCAAAAAAACTCAACAAACCAATCAACCAAAAAATTTAGCTTTTCATATCTGCAATCAATGAAATAACATTTTGAATGATCCAGCCTCCATCGATAAGATATTTCAGTCAGCTATGTTCAAGCAGTTCAGAGTAGTGGTGGTTTTTTACTCAAAATTACACAATGAATTAGATGCATCAAGGACAGCATTAGTTATTCTTAAGTGAATTCTAGTTTTAAACCAGTGGTGGTGTCAACCTGAATTATATGCCATGCACCAAATAGCTGAGACATTCAAAATCATTCTAAGACTAAATTTGATGGGTATCTAGGCTTCTAATATAACAATTTTATTCAAACATAGGATGTATTTCCTTATCCAGACTGCTTACTCTTCTGCTAGGCTACGAATAGTTTTTCCACCACATTTATAAAATTCATTAATTTGAAGCTAGTGAAGGACACACACAGAAAAGCACTACATCTTTAAAAATTAAATAGTGGAGTTCAATTTATTGTATAATCATGCACTGTTTGTGTCTTCTGGTAACACAGGTTGTGACCCAAGTAGTTGTTTCCTACAGGCAGCACTCCTACATCCATATGAAATCTTTGTGGTTATGGCAGAACTCCACACAGGCAAAAGGTTTGTCCACACAGAACAATTTCGAGACTCATGAATATGTATTTTCTCCTTTGTGACACATGCAACCATGAAGTACAATAATTAATTTCTTACAAAAATGATACCACCTGAATTGTATTATTCTATATACACATTAAGATTCAGCTTGATATTCCAGACAACTGAATTAGATCCAAAGTGTTTGCTCGTTAAAACGAGATTTCATTTTACTTCTATCAAATTATATCTACTCCAAATGAATGAAGATAAATTTAGGAAATTAAATCCAAGCTTATTCCAAAATTAAAAATAGGTAATTCAGCTACTGTTGCATGTCCTTGACTACCTTTGATGCCCACCCCTGGACCCAATCCAGGAGTTCCATCTCTCTCATGTACGGAGGACTTGATAGAACCACACATGACCACTACATAAATTTACTTGAAGCTATGGTTACAGCACATCATTTTACACTGAGGTCCATTTTAAATAAATTTATCAAGGAAGCAAAAAATCAGAAGAGGAAAGGAGCATTACAAATACTTCCTCTATAGTTCCAGATTTACTGTAGGAAAACTGATCAGCTCCTCTGCACTATTCTTCTCTCCAAGCACAATAAGACTCTAGATAGTAGCTTTCAGATGTAAGAAAGAGATGATCATGTTTTGTAATAAGATTCATTTACTGCAAAGACTACCACAGAGCTGCACACTGAGACTGCAGACATGGTGAAGCAGAGGTCCTATATACTTTGCAAGGCAGGGAGGATTAAGTCTACTAATAGTAACAAGGGACATCTTCACTCACTGTAGAAAAAAACCACAACAAATCAATGTTACCAAGCATTTAAGCTTCTTTAACAAAAGCTCAGCATGATCTGAGGCTGAATGTTGGAAAGGAGTTTTAACCTTTGCTCAGTAGCAAGTTGATCTCACTAGGAAGCTGGGTACGACTCAGGGGAAAATACAGCCACTGCTCACAGCACTGTTGGTATCTCTCCCTCTTGCTCTAAGGGATACAGAAACCCATGCTCCATCACAGAGCCCCTTCTCATCCACTCATCTACCATGTGAGGCAGCATCTGGCAGGACTTTGGTCCTTTGTAGGATTAAAAGAGCAAGTCACTGGCCAAGCAGTGCACCCAGCAGAGAAAGCATCGCACATCAGGGAGAAGGGGCAGCAGCAACACAGCAGGCTCAACACACAGAAGGACCATGCTATGCCAACAGGGCACTGCACAGTGGGATCACACTGCACATACGAGATTGCTGCTGGTGACTGATAACCTCCATGCTGTGTGAGGCACTCAGAACCACAGAGCTCCTGTGGTACAGCCAAGTCATTACTACTGGTCCATATTTGCACTGGTCAGGCCATCATTTGTAAGTGACGAGGTAGAAGATGCTTGGAAACGGAGAGGAAATCAGTCATTGACACAATCCTTAACAGCTCAAGTGACTCACTTCCTCCTACTGAAGACATACAAGACAGTCCCAAAATCTGCAGTTTCTAGACTGGTTTCTAAGCATGAAGATATTAAAATAAAGATCCATAACCTACATCTTGGCTGGGTACAGTATCAAAAACATAAGCCATATCCAAGAAGAACTAATTTGAGAAATGGCATCCCCCAGTAAATGCAGTTCCAAAACCGTATCACTGATGTTCAGCTCGCCAGCAAGCACACAGCCTGCCATGGCAGTTCCCTCAACCAGCTCACCTAGCAAAATCAAGAGAATCCAGGCTGACCTAAAAGCATAATTAATGCCTGGGAGCAGGTCAACAGCTTTCTAGCAGCAGCAATACTAGCCAGCTTAAATGTTTGTGAACTGATGACTCAACTAGCTGGTGATAACAAAACAGACCAAGAAAAAAAACAAAAAAAATCTTTGCTACTAGGAGATGGTTACTTTGTCCACAGAGAAAAGACAAGGGAGAAAGGGTGGGAGAAGTGAAGGAAGTCAGCCAGCCACAAGAAAGCAAGTCATGTAACTTAAGGGGAGACTGTGTCACATATTTCAACATTATTTAGATTTTAACTGGACTGTCATGAGAACTAGCATGTGTTTGTACATATAAACACATTGTGCAACTTTCTGCCATTAAAACTGACACAACAGTAGTAGCGGTGCACACTGAATGCAGGGCAGAGTTTACTCCAGCAGTTCCCTCTGTCCTGATAAGTCTTCCAAAGTTTCTCCTCTCTTCCACAAAGTGTGTTCCGTATCCTCTTGGCACTGAGGATGTATGAGGTCAACAAGAGTCAAAAAATGCTAAATTACAGTTTAGTCTGCAAATGAAGATACAAACTATTTTTGTATCACAAAAATATGGTACTGTATACGGGGAGCAAAAATAGTTGAATAATTCCAAAAGAGTATCTATTGTTAATGCCCTGTGAAAAGTTTAGTGTGACTGAACTTCAAGAAGCCTGGGTAAAATACCATTTAATAAGTCACCAATGACTTGTGCTACTGAAAAAGGATAAGGTTTTTAAATTTGTGGATAATACCAAAATGCAAGCAGATGGAAACAAACTACAGGGTGGATTTAGAAGGACAAATTATCCAGAAACATATTCCTTTTAAGAAAAAAAAATCCTAAAGTCTTCGTGGGACACATACCCATAGCAAATGCATGAGGAGGCTATGCTTGGATTCATGGTTAAACACAGAATTTTACATGATGAAGCAGGAAGCTAGGAGCACCTATTTATAATTTGCAGATGCTTAAGCTAAGAAATGCTAAGTAATGAAGTTTCAAGCGGCAATATAAGTTTAAAGTTACTTCCTTATCACGATTCTGCTGTGTTCTAACCTCACTGAACTTTAGGCCTAGATAGTATCAGGAACCATGAAAATTTACGAGACAGGTGAGTTCACCTGCCAGGCTGCTTCAGCCCACTCATCATTTCTCCAGCCCAGGTCATGTGATTTTGCTCACTAGGGAAACCTAATGCAGTAAAAGAGAACATAACTTATGACAGATTAGTGGACAACTTTCAAGAGGGCTGAGAGGCAAAGGGCAGCAGCATAAGGCTGCTAGTTTTGCTCACCCATCTCATGGTCTCACTGCAGGACTCAGATTTCTGACACTAACGTAAATTATATTTTTCCTGAGAACTTGGTTTGAGATCAGTGTGTGACTTCTCAGAGGGATCCTTCTAAACTGCAAAACAATTGCAATAATTCCAGTACTGCTGACAGCAAAGAGTCACAGGGTTGTGCAGTTGGCTACGGGCAAATAAAACCTGGAGATTTACAATTATTATGCCTCAGATCCTATACATTCTCATCAGATTTTAGTGAAAAACTTTAAACTTAACATATATCTCTCTTATATTATGGCTCGTGGTGATGGCCAATATAAGCAGAAAGACTTGCAGCCACAGCACTCACATGTCAATTCCCTCACTTCACTGAGACCGCTGGTTTAAAAACCAGAACCTAAGTTCTATTTGAATAACAAATTCTCTTTGAACAATTCAAACCTCTAAGAATATGTTCGCTGTGTCTGCTGTAGATTCATCTAATGGACACCTAATCTTTAGGCTACAAAATAATCTATATGCAGACAGGTATTTTTGCATAGTACCAATTCAACTTATGATCTTACCAAAAATAAAAAAAAAAGGAAAGAAAAAAAGGAAACAACTTCCTTTCCTGTATAATATGTTAGTATTTCCCCAAACACTGAACATGCAGGAATTAATTTTGTAAATATTAGCTTTCCCAAGTTCCACTAAAATCTTAAACTCTACATTATCACTCTCTTCTTAAAACACTGAGAGTTCTCATTAAATATGGGTGGTCACTGGATGGTTGTAGTGAGCGGTTCAGTGTCCAAGTGACTAGAACAGTGATGAGTGGCGTGTCTCAGATGTCGTGGCACAGCTTTGCCAGAGAGGCGGTCCATATCCCATCGCTGGAAGCATTCAAAGACAGGTTGAAGGGGGTTTTGAGCAACCTGATCCACCGAAAGGTATCCCTGCCCACAGCAGAAGGGTTGGAACTACATGCTCTGTAGGACCGCTTCCAACCCAACCCATTCCATAATTCTGTGTAGAGCACGTATGCCCTGAAGCACTCAGGCCGCACTTAGGAGAGGCTAGGCAGAAACTTGTGGTTCTGAGAAGCAACTTGTATTAACTATTTACTCTTTCTGGATGAAATGGTCAGGACTTTTACAAAGAGATGGAAGCAATGGCTTGCAACAAATCCTGCACTTCCTCCACCCGAAGTGATTAGATGTTATATTGCATTACAATAGCAAGCTTTTAGCTTGTGAAGAACCTACCCGCAGGCTTAAAGCAAGTCAAAAAACTTGGTTTTTCACACAAAAACTACACAAACCAACAGAGGAAAAACATTTCTTCATACTTAAAAGAATCCCTGGGGGAGGATATGTGCTAATGAAGACACTCATACCTTGAGTAGTTTCGAAAGCTTGAAAAAACCCAAACCAAAAACAACACGACTCTTGTACAGTCATTAACCAGCTGTTTCTGGTGTGGGTTTGTTGTTTTTGAAATATTTTTTTTCCTAAATAATTCCCCTATAAGTCTCAAATAAAACGCTAAAAGAGGAGCAGTCAGACGTTCACCAGCAAAGAGCCAACAACGGTCTCTAAGCCTGTGGAGCATTATAGGGCACATAGAACATTACAAAAAATACCTAGTATATATAAAGACCTTCACACAAGTCTGGAGTTATTACGTTACCATTTAACCTCCTAAAAGTGAGAAAATGGGCAGACAAACGAGCCAGGTGAGTTATACATCTCCCCCAGCGGCTCAGCCAAAAACGTGGCTTAACATATGGTAGCACTTACCTACCAGAAAAAAAGTATATAAATTTCTATATTTTTCCTACTTCAGCAACTCAGAGGACAGTAACCAAAGACACATAGGCTGCTTCGATAAGTATCTCTCTGCAAACAGGACATTCAAATTCCTTATGCGTTCACTGCTGCTCTCCGTACCGGTGTATCTAGAGCTTCAGTCAAACAAGAGCCGAGCCCTACGATCCATCTTCCAACAGCGCCCGCGATCCGGTACTCCATAGAGAAAGCAGTGGAAACACCACCACCGAGAAGCAGTACCTCTTCTTTTTCACCACGCCGTCTTTGTTTCAGCAGCAAAGGGTGTTCCAACAACGCCAACACTTCACTTGTTTAACTGGACCGGGGTGTCCTGCCCGGCCGCCGCCGCCCGGTGCCTCCTCCTCCTGCTCTCCTGCCTCCGCCGGCGGCACCGGGCACTCGCCCCGGCCGGGAGCAACGGAGAGCGGCTGCCGTCGCCCCACCGCCGCCTCCAGCCTGGCCCTGAGNCCCCCCCCCCCCCCACCCCCGCCTGAAGCCCACTAGAAGTTATCCACTCCTACTGAACAGGAAAAGCACTTTCGGCTTTAAAACAAATACACAAAAAAACCCCAACTTTCCTTTTAAAAACATTGTGGTGAGTAGGACAGAACCAGTCTGTGTTATTGTGTAAGAAGTTCTTTATCATTTTTTTTTCTTTTTATTTTGGCACTGATGTTTCTCTAACCCCACCGTGGGGGACTAGAGAGTAGGGAGCTAGGGGTAGTTGGAGTAGGTAGGGAGGTAAGCAGGAAGAACAGCATTTTATTGTTAGGAAGATTTCTGCTAGCCTAACTCCCTCAGCTGGACTATTGCTGGGGTGGGTATGGAAAGTGCTAGGACAGCAGAGAGCCAGGCTCTTGTCAATTCCATTGTTGTCAAACCAGCAAGAGAGCATTTTTACAAAATCAGACTGGCATTTCTTTTAGCAGAGAACAAAACCACAGCCGAAACGTAGGGCATATCGTACATCATAAGTGTCAGGTAGACAAAAGGAAGTTCCCATGTATTATTTTAACGACTTCTGGTCAATAGATCTTTCTTTATCCGTTTTAAAATAACAATCTTTGATACCAACTGCTCCTTGGTATGGGATGGTTATTTGAACATCAGTCAAGCAGTTTCTTCAGTAAATTTTCACAATGCATTGAACTTTCAGGCATACTGTATTCTCAAAGAAATATCCAGTGGGAGCACTGCTAAAGCAGGTATTTATAACTTTTAATTCTAAATGATGATATAAATATATCTTAGTTTGACAGTTATTTCAGTGCTTAATATATGAAATTTCACCATGTTCCCCTGATTACTTATTAGGTGACGCTGTGTATAGTAAGAGATTAGTTCAGTCATTATGTTAATAGAGGCTGACTCCTTTGATAAGCTAATGTTTGCAATAGAAACAAACATTTTAAAAACATTACATACGTAGCAGTATCAAACTATTAAAAGAAGAAATAATATTATCTGCACAATAACCAGCACCCCAGAATACATCTCTATCAAAGTAAAAAAAATAAGTAACACTTGAGAATGGCTTGAACTAAATTCTGTTGATTATTTACCTGGTTGAAAGGGTGACACAAGGCATGGAGAGTGGAGAGTCACAGTTGCCTGTAAATGTGGCAGCTGACAGACCAAAAGACAAAGGGATATGGCAGCCTCCATACTGTCTCAAAAAGGCTCCAAGTTCCTCTTTCCCCCCTTTTTTTCTAATTTACCTTTTAATTTTCTTTTTTTTTTTTTTTTTTGGTCCATTGCCTTATAATGGCCATTAAGTATGGCTCTTCCATAAGAAATACAAATAATATCTGTACCTACAGGTATATTATTATTATTGTCTGTGATGTTTGTAGATTAAGAAGTTCAGTATGAAACATAATGTGTTTCATAGCTACATGCATTCTAAATGTTTCATCATGACCTAATGTGTTCTAAATTTGAAATTTTGAAATGCTTATATTTATTTAAAAATAAAACAACAAAATAACTTGTTTTTAAGAGTACACTGTGTAGGAAAAACATACACTGTAAGTATTTATTTTGCAAACATCAGAAACCAAAATGTCTTAAGAACTTGGCTACACTGGGCCTGAACAAAGACGACCTTGTTGCCTTACTCCCATCTTTGACAAGTTCCTTTGCTAGCATCTCTAGCGTTTGACCTGAACTTTCTTGTCTCTCTCATAACTATGTCTTTTTACTAAGTGAAATCTGTAGCACGGCACTATGTTTTTTGTTTTTATTGAAAATTAAAACATTTCCTTCATGTAGTTACAGGAAAACTAAATGTACTGCATGCCTCATTTAGCATCCCAGGGCTAACAGGGATAAATGAACATAAAGTAAAATACAGAAGCAAACCCTTTCAGGTGCTTTACCTTTAGGCTGTTGATTAGTGCCTCTGGCAATAAATGTTCTGCCAATCACTCATCAGCCTTGACTCTCAGTTCTGGTATCTGGTGACTTTTAAGAGTACTATTCCCCTGCAAGCCTAAACTTCATGTTTAAAGTTCATGCTATAAAGTAATACTTCTTCCCTACCAGATCTTTCCATGGTACTTTCAATGAGTCAGCCTCAGATTACTGGCAGAGACCCACCTCTCCAAAACTTAGAATATCTGTGGCATAAAGGTTATTTTTCTCAAGACAGTAGCACAATCATAGGAAATACTTGTCTTTGCATTAGGAAGCATCAGTATTACAGTGCTGTGATAAATAAGATGCAAATGCTAAATCATCTTTTAAATATTACAGAGAAAAAAAAAGAGAAGAAAATTCCTTCGAGAACACTGCAGGCAGTTTGCCTTGAAGCAATTGGAAGATGTGATTTTCAGCAAGTAGCGAGTCATTTAACTATAAATAGAAACTAAAATGTAAAAGCACAACAAGAAACCCTCTCATCTCTTCTGCCTCTCCAAACATGTGAGAACATATATGAAAAACTCTTCCCTAAAGTGACATTTTGTTACCTTTCTGACTGGTGTTATCAGTTTTATATAGACAGTAAGGATGTGTGTCTGAATGTCTTATTTAGTGTTTGCCTTATGATGAGGTAGGATTTAAAATATATACCTTCTCATTTTTATGACTTCTCACCTTGTTGCTATCAGAAGTTAATTTGCAAGCAGCCAAAATTGCAGATCTCTGATATAAGATGTTTGAATAGCAATGGATAGAAAGGATGGGTATGGAAGTAATCCAAAAATATAGTCTAGATGATGGATTTGAACACCTCCAAACCTTTCTTGTCACTGGTGCACCTATCCTGATCAATACTTCACAGATACCTCCTTTGTCTAATGTCAAAATAAACTCCAGTTCCAAGCATTCCCAAACTTTCAGGTTTGGGTGGGAGGTTTTGGGGGGTTTTCTGGTGGGCTTTTTTTTTTTTTTTTTTTTTGGTTGTTTGGTTGAGTTTTTCCCTTAATTTAGGTCTATTTTTATTTCAAGTTAAACACATGTTATTATAAAAGGATATCTGCATTTAAATGCACAACATTCTACTGGAGTCAGTGTAGTTGCAATTGTTAAAGTATTGTTCAATTTTTATGGACTGATGACACTAGAGTCCAAAGTCTTCTGTAAATTACGTATGCAGGATAGGTTAGAGAGAACTTTCTCATCTGATTTGCTAAAGTACTTTAAATGTTTCAAGGGCTATTCCTTTTATATGACATCCTATTAATTCCTTAGGAAACATTATGTTCTTAGTGAAATCAGGCCATTTGTGCCAGTGGGAACAGGATATTGTCATTTAGACAGAAGTGGGAGGTAGTAATTTTCTTTTGCCATATGAGACTTATGTCTTAACATCTGGTACATAGGTGTTAGCACAGATGAAGTGGTTTAAGGACTTATGAGCAAAGTGCAAAGAGCTGGAGACCCACACAAAATCATTGTGCAGTGATAAAGAGCAAAAAGCAGATCTTATGCAAAACCTTCCTTCTTGGATGTGGGCATCTTATGGTTCCCACGTTACTGAGTCTAAACGATCTCCTAAAAAGTTTGAAATTCCTAAAAATCAGTTGTCCAGTTTTAGATGAAGAGCATCCAGGGAACATTTCCAACTGAGATTGTACTCATTAAGATCAAGAACAAGCATCACCAGCTGGAAACTGGAGATGCCCCGAGACAGACAGACAGACAGACAGATGATATTGTTCATAAGCTGCCCTGCGAAAGGTCATGAGCACCACTCTGAACATCTTGCAGCAGCATGAGAATTCTTCTGCACAATGAAGCTACTCCAATTATAACTGCTTGTTATAGAAGCATATGGAGCTTGCTTCCAAGTTTATTAATCCTTTATTTCAGCCAGATATTGTTTCTGACCCCTAAACTCTCAACCAGATCCTACCTTTCCCAAGGCAGAGCTCCATGTATCCCTGCTGCTCTCTCACAAAAGATAAATTCCTTCTCTCCCTCCCAGTCCTCACTAAACTGCCTGTAACCATTGATTGCACCACCCCCATTGTGGGAGCTATCCCATGACATCACTGTGATCCCAATGAGATACTGTAGCCCTGCTTTTGCATATAGTCCTCTAATTGCCCTGTTGCTTCTCCATGCTGCATGCATTCATATATGAACATGTCAGATAAGGCACCCAGTTGAGCCAATGTCCCAGAAAAAGGGGGAGGGTTTTTCTCATAGGTCAGGGCTTTTCTTATAATGCCATACTGTTGGCACCTCTTCATTGAGGTGCATTTGCTTAAGGTGACCTCTTTCACTTTGTTCAGTTTATTACACATCATCCTGCACCACTTCCTTCTTGATTATAGGCCATCATCTCCCTCCCTTTTAACTCCTACTTTAAAACTCTGCTTACCACATTGGCCAGCTATGTGGCAGAGCTGCTTTTGCTCCCCTTTGTCAGGAGGACCCTATTTGTTCCTAGGCGTTCCTACCCTGAGATAAAATCTTACAAGCATAAAAACCAATTGCCTGTTATTGATGCCAGCTGGTGATCTGCAGTATCTGCCAACACCTCCTTGAGCCCCACCTTTCTTTTCTCTGGCAGGATCAACAAGAAAACCACCTGGGCCCCTATGTCCTTGAGCCTCTCCACAGGAGCCATATAGTTGTGCTTAATATTTTCACAGCTTCCCCTGGAAATATCTTTGCTGCCCATGTGGAAGACCAGAAGAGGATAATAGCCTAAGGCCTCACAAGTCTTTCTTTAGTACCTGAGATATAAACCCAAGCGAGAGGGAAATGCCCTTTGCCAGCAGGTGAAATCAGCTTGTGGGGACCTCCTTCCCCATAGCGGGGATTCTGCCCCTGCCATCATTTGCAGGTTCTACCTGGTGTTGTTGCAGGATCAGGCTTAGCTGGTGCATCTGCTTTGCTGGACCAAGCTCCTGACCCCTCAGCTGCTGCCAGGGCACTCAGTATTTTGTAGGTGCAGATCTGCAGATGGGAGTGGGAGCCTTTCTCCTGTTGCTAGAAGTCAACAAGCCCCAGCCGTCATCATCGTTTCTTTCCTCCCACCTATATGAATGCGTGAGGAATGTGCTCTGTTTTTCACAATAAATCACAAATGATGAGAGAGGAATTGATGGACAGTCTCTTCATGTCCACCTACACTTTAGTGCTTAATAAAGATAACCACTCTTCCTGTCTTACCAACATATAAACCACTGTCAGCAATTGTCATGTCTGTTTTTCCAGTGGAAAGGAAAGAATTCCATCTTCTGAGAAAGCTCTCAGGGTGATGGGACAAAAAGATAGCTCAGCAAATATATGCAGGCTAGAGACTGTACTCATTTGGGCCCTTAGGTGCTACTATAATAAAAATTATTAAATCCTATGTATCCAGAAACAGAAAGCAGCCTGTATAATTAAGGATTCTGCCAGCTCATGCAGTTGTCACCAGCATGGAATGACCAGACCCCATCCATTTAAACCTCAAGTGATGTGTAAGATGAAAAGTGCAGGAACATTGGTGATCATCCCTACTGTCATGCTTGGCTAGACCACAGAAAAGAAATTGCATCCTTAGCTGTAGATTGATAGGCACAACCCTGAAGAGTGGATTCTAGCTCTAACCACAGAGTTACAGAACTGGTAATGGAGGCATCTGACTGACCTTGAAAGTGGAAAAGAGAACTTGGACAGCAAATACACTTTGGGTACAGCAGACCTAAATGCAGATGGGTTTAGGTCAAAGAGATTTATTTACAGATCAGACTAGGCTCCAGCTAGTAGAAGCAACTCATCTCTAATGAAGGGATCTGTGGCAACTGTGGAAACTCCAGGAGCAGACACCTGGTGATATAGCAGAGCTCACTAGTCATAAGACCACACTGAAAAAATTATTTCTTCAAGGGCCAGAAGATACAGTACCCTGAGATTAAAATACTGAAGCTGTGGCAGTTTGGATGGTGAGGTTAGAAAACATTGCTTTACAGTTGTGGGGAAAGGAACCAGAAAATTTTAAAAACATGTATTTCGTATTTTTTTTTAATCAATATATCTTGTGGAAAAAAAATCTATTTACTACTTTTAAAAAATTATGTAGGCAAGACTTGATTTCTAAACTTTTATTACTTGCAATCAGTCTTTTACTCTGCAAATGGAAACAGAATGAAGGAAGAGGAAAGGAAAATACTGAAGGAGTGAGAGTCTGTTATGCTATCACACAGTCTCTAGACAGAACATGTTGAAGTCACTTGACTTTGACAGGATAGAAGTGTTACTGTAACAGATATGTGTTACAAAGGATCCTTTTGATGTATTTTTCTTCTTGAAGTGCTGTATTTCTGTTAAAAATTCACCAAATATGTTTCCCCCAGTACAGTGGTTTAAATTATCCCTAAATCCATTACTTTTAGAATTTGCCAGAACTGACTGGTTTATCAGATAAAGTCGCACATTGTTTTCACAGAGTATCAGGAAGAAGCTGAAAGGGGCCTTTATTGGTCTCCTAATACACCTTTCTATTTCCCATCAGAATCATGAACCTTTCCTTCAAACTCCATCTGGTGAAAGAGAGTCTGGTTTCTGGAAGTCATCTGTACCAGTACCTATCTATGCTTATGAAGCTAAGGTCTATCCTGAACCTGCAGGTTCATTTCTTCCTCTCATCTACAGTGATGACATGTATTTGCTTTGCCTGAGCTATTAGCCTATTCTTGTTTGAAGAATTTTTTTTCTGTTATCTCTCAGCTTTCCCTAAACAAAACAGTCACCCTTCCTCTAATCCTTACTCACAAATCTTATTTACCAGACTTTCAGTCTCCTCTGGATTACAATTTCTTTGAAACATTGTGGCCAAATTTCAACACACTTCTCCTGTTTATCACCAGCATAAAATTATCTATGGCATACAGTGCTCTTACGTTATGTTTTCTTCCATTTTTGCCACAGCAGTCTCACTGGCTGATGTTCGACTGTGGCTGTGTATGATCCCGACATCCTTGTCTCTGGATCTGCCACTCTGATGAGAGCTTCCAGTCCTATATTTATGAGCTGATTTTTTGTCCTCTAAACTGTAGCCTTTTTTGTACTAATTTTTTTTTCTGTGTCAAGATCTTGAAGCTACTCCTGTTCTTTGAAGCCCTCACAGGCTTTTACAGATTGGTTCTAGCTGCTTATTTTGACAATTCAGTACTCCATCATCTGGAGTGCCAATGGGAGCAGTGTTCTGTAGAGCCCAGACAGGTCAGAACACTTGAGAATAGCACAGGGATTTTGGCATTATACAGCTGAGTGCATTTTTCTTCCAGCAGTGTTGCACCCATGTCATAGAAGTTTTCTCTAAGTCTTGTATGCCAAGATTGTACATGAAAATCTCATGAAAGGCAGAATTCACAATGCCACCACCACCAAAATATATTAGTTACTGCATTTCTCCTATCTACATGGTCTGTTAACTTGCTTAGGTCACTCACTGAAATAATTTTATTTTTCTATAGCATAATAGGGTCTCTGATGATAACCTGAGGAAAGATATTTGGTCTTTGCAGTATTTGATGTAACATTTCTTCTTCCTTGTAAAATTTTCAGCACAGTTCACAGCAATTAATGACATGAATCTGACATCTGCCCACCTACCCCTAAACATGTTTATCATCACAGAGTGATTGCTTTTTACTTACTACCATTTTAAAATGTAAATAACCAGAAAATCCTACACTTTTTGAACCTCCTTTTGGTGCTACAGGATTTTATTTCTTGTAGCACTATTAGAAGCTATCTAAGTGAACAGAAACTGCTTACAGAAAGATATACCAGGATTTCAGTAGGAAATATCCCCTTCCTGTATTTAGGACTAATCTGGTATTAATGTCTATCCTTAATCAGAGGGAGGCCTCTAGTTCAATTAATTGTTCTGAATTTAAGAGCATTTATGGGTGTATAAGAAATGTGTCAGTAGAGAGCAATTAATTATCTTTTGGTATCAGCTTCACTTGATAACAATTTCTGTAATTGCGGCTTGAATAATGGAGCTAGAACTTAGATTTCAACCAGAGGGAGGGGTTCCTGGAGCAAAACCTCAGAATCAAATACAACTGAATATTCAGAGGGCTTTGCTCATTAATCTGATCCTACAAAAAAACATGTGGAAGTGCAAAAAAAAAAAAAATCTATAAAAAAATAGCTTTATCTACTTCCAACCGAGAACAATCTGGCTATAAAATTTCTGGTGAAACATTTTCTCATCAGGATATGCCATTCATTGAAATCAAAATGTTCCACAAAAGAATTTATATTCTTGACCAATTTCCAACGGAATCCAGGCAGGTTTCCAAGACAAATGAGCCTGCCATTTCTTTTCTTAACAGCCCTTCTGGCTGGTTCTAAGGGATCTTGGGCTTACAGACTGCTTTGCTTTGGGGCTGACAGAGTGCTGAGAGCTGGGAAGGAAGGTCCCTCCAGTTTGTGTCTTCTTGGCAATCTCAATTGCCCAGACATGCGGCGGGGGGGTGAGGCTGACAGGCTTTCCCAGAGCTGAGGCGTCATACCGTGAAAAGACTCAACACTCCTTGGTTTCATTCCAAATTTTGAAATATTAAAATCTTCTACTGGAAAAAAAAATGCATTTCTTCATGCTGCTCTAATGAGCCTGTATTCTATATCAGAGCCTAATGCTGCCTGTACATAAGGCAGTAGTGCCCATGGTAATGTGGTCATATAGCACTACTATTGGTAATGCTTTTCTTCACAGTACTTAGTAACTGATCACTTCTATCAATATATCTTTGAAGTACTAATAAGTGATATTCCATTTTAGAGGCAAAAAACCTGCTACTCATAACCACAAAGCGTATCAGTATCATTAGGTTTACTATTTCACAATCCGGCATATTCTGCTAAGAGTCTTAGTTAAAATAAAATACCTTCTATTTGCGTTAGATGGTCATCCAGTTCTGTCTTCAGCCAATAAAAACAACACCTTCCCTGCCTGTTCTTTTCAATCTTCACTTCTCTCACATTAGACTTACAGTTAAAGAACTTACAGTCCTTACAGCTCAGCTTACAGAGGGAGTATGTGACTGTTTCTTTTCCACTTCTGTGTAATGGCATTGCCCTGTCTCAAGCTTAACCTAACACAGCAACGTGACCTGTGTACTGATAGTACTTTTGCTTGGTGATCTGTGCAAGAAGGACAGTAGGAAACAGCTATGGAGATGGTGGTGACTTAAAAGCTACACCAGATTTTTCCAAAAAAGGCTACTTGCTATTCATCTTTTTCATTGTTGTTTGGCATTCACACACTTAAATGTTTTGAGAAAACCTCCAGTATCTCTTTCATAAAGCACAATACCACATATAGAAAAATATACTATTAGAATTACTAAATGTAGCAAGAACTACTAACAATATACTAAATTGGAGTAATGACTGGCCTGCCAAACAGTAGACCTTCAGTCCAGAATGACTTTTGGAAACCTGATGGCTGGGCCAACAGAAATGTCATATAGTTGTAAGGGGGAGGTGCAGAGGTCTTCACCTGGAGCAGGACAACCCAGTGCACTGAGAATTAACTGGCTGAGTAGGAACACAGGTGGGAGTCACAGTGGATGCGAAGTTGAGCATGATCCACTAACACAGTGATGCGGTAGGAGCATGTGATGTACAAAGCCTGAGGGAGTTTGTTCAGCCTGAAGAGACAGCCAAGAGAATAATACAATTGCTGTCCTAAATTGTCTAGTGAGGGAGGGAGGATTTAAAGATAAGACATCTATAGTTCTGCATGGAGTGGGAGGATGGACCAGTCAACCTCTGTAAGTCCCTTCTAGTCAACATTTCTATGATTCTGTTAAAATTATATTTTCTAAAATTTTATTTGATTAACATTAAACACAATTGTCTAGCTGAAACCAAGACCTCTGGAGGTTTCTTTGTTGCAAGTGAACAGGACATCATGGTGGAACATACCATAAAAAAAAAAAAAAAGTTTGTTATGTTCATGATTTTTCCTGACATCTTTTCTGCAAGTATACAGTACTAGCCACGGTCAAATACAGAGCTAAAGTGACTATTGACCTATCTATTAAGGAAAATACTAGTTCTAGATTCCTAAAGGAAATTATAATGGGTCTTCTGTATTCATAGAATGTAAACATTTGTTGAAGGTAATAAAAACTCTGACTGTCTTCCAGTCACCAGTCACAACAAACAGACACAGTATGTTCAGATACTGTCTCTGAGGCAGTATGAAATCCTGGCACTACGCAACATCTACCAAAGTTTTTGTATTGGAGCAGGATTTCAAGCAGATAGTTTTAATCTGCCCACTTACCAGACTGTAAGACAGTGGTAATTTACTCATAGGCACTCACTTGCCTAAAATTGAGAAGTATGTGTATTTTAGAAAGTAAACTAAGCCAAAGAGTGTGCCTTTTTAAGGATAAATATGTGTTGGCAAAAATGAGGCATTGAATGGATTCATCTTTGACTACTTACCTAATAGTCTTTGCACATATTAAATGAGTTTTAAAATATCCTAACTTTTGCTGTCATGCTGAATATACTGTGATAGATATGGGAGAAACCCTGGCTCCTTTGAAGCCATAGCAAACTTCCTGTTGCCTTTATTGGCCAACACCTTGTATGGGCACAACTATATGAAGCACGTGAAACGAAATTTTGACAAATGTGAGCAAGAGCTCATGGCAGAGTTGCAACTAATACGAAATTATCTGTTGTGTGGCAATTCAGTTTTATTCTACGCTTAGTCAAACATGCAGTCATGTATGGGATAACAACTACTATGCCATAGATGGAAAACACAGTGACTGGGCAGCAGATGAAAGACTGGTGTCTGAGTCTGTCTCAAAGCTCAAGGCTTTTCTTTCTGTCTGTTACAGCATTCTTAGGCTAACTTATACTTCAGTTTTTTGCTTTAAGGATTATCTTATTCCTTGATTTTCTTTCCAGAATACTGGGGCCCCAGTTTTACTCTTATTTACTTCAAAGTAAGATTCACTTCCTCTATGGATACACTTTCATTTGCTGTATTGCAGTATTTTGTATTTAATGGGCTATTTTAAAATAAAATTCAAAAATTTTTGTTAAACAAAACCTCTGTGTGGTTTCGACTCAATCTGAAATTTATGTAACTTTGGGCTCCTTCTACTATTTGTCTTGCCATGCTTTGATAGTTCTAATTCCTCTTTATGTTGTAGTGCTTGGGAACTCTACTGGTGACTATTCTTCCTCTCGGATGGGATTTTTCAGTCTTATAACCTAACACTTATCCAGAAGACCGAAAGGAAATATTGGGTGTAAGAGCAAGAGAAGGAATTCTTTTTCTGTAGTCAATTGCTTTGATCAGTTGACTAGCCAGTCAATTTATAAAGTTAAGTGCAGGTCAATTTGGCACAGAGTGGAGAACTCCTTCCAGAGAGGTCAGAGGTATCAGTAGAAGATAAGTTACACTATGTTCATAATTTCTGACATGAGTTTCCAGTCCAATATAACCCCTCAGACTTTCTATTCACAGTTTAGCTTATACACTATCTAAATAGTTTCTGAGCTCTCTGAAATAATCTAAGAACCTAAATTTATTTGTAAAGTGAATGGTCATCACACCCCAGTTACACTGCAGTCTGGCTGAACTGACTGAACTGGCATCGTGACCACAATGGAAAACTAGTCTGCAGCTCAACTCTGCCAGGCGTGCACACTCTTGCTTTACCAATTTTAGCAGTAGGTGACCGCTTTTATGAAAAGCATTCTGAACTCCTGGGGATTTTGCCACTTTTCAAGGATTCCGAACAAATCCAGAACATACAACCTCTTCTCAGGTGCAGTGTATAGGCACAGCATGAGAGTTTTTTAGCATATGGGACCCCCTGTGCAACTGATTTGCATATGAACTATGTATAGTTCATATATAAGACTCATGTTGAACACTGATTTTGCAGTACATGCATTGAAGTTCCATCTGTACACACATAACAGCTCTAAAGAGCCTGGGATACACCAGGTACATTTGCAAACACGTGTGAGCTGTGTTAGTCTGAAAGAAGATTGCAGGAGTAGCATGCAGAGCTGAAAGTATAATGGTCTTACTCTGACTCCACTGAGCTCACCAGCTGAATGAGATGCTGTCCTCACATGCCTGCAGCATCGCTGGTTTCAGACAATGTAAATCCTTCCCCAGAGGCTGCAAGATAGTTTGAAATAAGAGGGCCAGAGTGCTTGTTACTAAGGAAGAAAACAAATATTCTCATCTCAGCCTCATGCCCTGGTAAACCCTATGTAAAACTTTACAATTACAGATTTAGAATTAATGGCTATGCATGAATTGTTACTTCATTGTTACTTCATTAAATCCTGAGCATGACCTTCTCCTCAGCCTGTCTGACCAAAATGTACATCTGCCACATGATCAGAATAGAAAATGTGGTGTATGAGGAGGCACTGCTGTGTCTTATCTGCCTACATGCTTAATGGCCAGTGTATGGGAAACTTTCTCACTAGCAGAAAACTGCTTCCTGTAAGGACATGGTGCTATTCTTTTATCCCAGTGCTTTGAGAGCTCTCTCATGCAGCACAAAGCAAGGAACAATATGTGAATCTGTATATCAGGTACCAACTCAACAAACAAAACCAAAACATTAGGCTTCAGTGCTGATAGAAGAGAGACTAGTGTTGCAGTAGCTGCTAAAAACTAAAAATAATTTTGTTTTCTTTATATGCAAGCAAACCACCAAACCTGCCCACAGAGCTTCCTGAGTTTGATCAGGCTGCACACATATGAGCCTGGTGCAGTATATTTCTACTGTAACAATTCCCATTGTGTAGAAAGGCTAGTTTTGAGTAAGCTGAGCAATAGTACAATCATAGAATGGTTTGGAGTGGAAGGGACCTTTAAAACTCTTCGAGTTCCACCCTTCCTACCTTAGGCAGGGACACCTACCATTAAACCAGGTTGCTCAAAACCCCATCCACTTGGCCCTGAGCACTTTCAGGAGTGGGACATCTAAGACTTCTCTGTGCAACGTGCTCCAGTGCCTCACCACTCTCACAGTAAAAAGACTCTTCCTAATATCTATTCTAAACCTACTCTCTTTCAGTATAAAGCCACTTCCCCTTGTCCTGTCACTACATGTCCCTGTAAAAAGTCCATCAGAGGGTCTTATCACTAATTAATGTACTTATTGCTTCTTACTTCTCCCTTTTTACTGACACACACCTGCACTTGGAGATAACTTCTCCTATTGCGAGACATAGCTGTTGCAACATAGGTAAGTGCCATATTATTTTTCCCATTAGACTGATAAAGGAAATCATGAAACAATATCAATTCAACCCTAACTGCAATGACTGGAGGTATTAACGTCTGTAGAGGTACAGGTTTTTCCACTTTGTTCTGCCAAAGTACTTCAGCCAAGATGTAGAGCTTGCAAGCTGTTCTGATCCCCAGCCTGGGCCAAACAGAAACTGTCAGTTGATGATCATTTTTGTGATGTAAACATAGACCTGTGTGAGGTAACTGTCTCAATTTTCACTTTAAACAGCAGATTAAAAAATAAATTAGTTCAAATGCTGCTGTGCCTTTTAGACCTTCAGGCTAAGGCTTTGAGGGAAAAAAGGTATCTAATTAATTTTTTAAAATTGTTGCTTGATGAGAGGAATATTAATATGGTGGTAGCAAGTTACAGCATTTAACACTGTAGCCTTGACATTTCTTATTAAATATTTAACTGCTGGTTCAGAAGGACCTGTGGAAATGAAACCTTGTTTTGGGAATGCAAGGTTGATACTGTAAAAATAAAAACAAGGATATGGATAAAAGAAATATTATAAAGTTGTCACGTTATTTTTTATCTCCAAGGGTTGGGGTTTTTTATATTTATTTGAATGCATAATATTTTTCTGTGGGGACAAAGGTCTTTAGACTCACTAGAATAAATGCATTTAATTTACAAACTGGCTTTGTTTTGGGTTTGGGGTTTTTTTCTGGATTGTATGTAAAACACTTCTTGTGTTTTAAAGCCAGCTGTTTTCAAAACATGATGGTCAAAATAAGGCAAACAGGCAAAAAGGTGGAGACCTCACAAAGACACCAACACTGTGCTGCTTTGTACACGACCTCAATAGTATAATTTCTTTTGCAATTATAACACTAGGAAACATCTCAGTCATTTTGCTTTTGAGAGCTAAAAGATGGTGTTGATCTAAGTCTCTGTAGGAATTTTACCATGACAAGTAAATGAAACATGGAAAATTAAGAATTATTTCTCTATTTCTTGCATTAAAGAGCTATTTTTTCCTCAGTAGTATGATAAATCAAGCAAATTGCCTAAGCATATACAGATCTTTATTATTATGTATTTATTATAGACTGCACTTCACTATCCATATTTTGCTACATCATATAAGATAATTTTAAATTTTGATTTTAGGAAGGCCTAAACACACCTAGTTTGAGAAATGAATGCTCCAAGCTGCTCAGGAGTAACCCTGGCAAAGACTGCTTCTCAGAAGCAGCCTGTGCAAGTCCATCTCTAGTTGTTCCTGGGGACAGCAGTTTGTTATTTTATCTTCAATGTATTCAATCATTTGAATTAGTGATCACTTGAATTTTCCTGGTCACGGCAGAAATACCAGTTTAATGGAAGATTAAATGGACTGTAGTTATCTTAAATCTCAAAAGAACAAGAAGTGGATGAACAAAACACTGATCACAAATAATGGCAGTATTGCATACTTGGTACCATTACCTGTAAATAAATAATAGAATAAGATTCCAGTCTACATATTTGGAATATATTAAGCAGTTTATATTAAGTCTTATTCTTTCTTAAAAAAACATACATGCAGAATATCAAATCTGTAAAATACATCACATCAACAGGCCTGGAATTTGAAGGCCTCTGTTCACCCCAGCTGAAAGTCAACCATTCCTGAAACAAGTCTCAGGAGACTGGCTTTGCACCTAGTGACAGTGGAAACGAGAACAACTTTTTTCATACATGCTGGTAAGTCATTTAGCATGGTCACCTCATCTTTTTATCCATTTGAAAGAGAACGTGAAGGAATGCTTTGGTACTTCATAAAGCATGAGGCAAACACACACATACACTGCTCAAGTAATTGAGCGACGAAAGCTGTGTAAGGACAGATAAGTGGTAATGAGATGGAGTTAGTGGGGAACTGTGGGCTCTCAGGCAGCACATGCAGATGCTCCCTGCTCCCTGCTACTGCATGTGTCTCATGCCTGTCCCAAACAAGAACCAAATGAGCAGTAAAGGTTTCAGTCTCTGTTCACTGGCAGTGCCGTCAGCTCTTCTGCTGAAAATGCCAGCACAGATGCTGGCTAGTGGCAGGAGAAGTGATGATTTATTTTGTGAGGAAGATGTGTCTCTCTTGGGAGCTAGATGAAATCCACCTAACTTGTTTTGCAGGACTAATTTCAGCAGACTGTATTACAATGTCTTTCATTCATTATGGGCCTTACTCGATTCAGATGAGCAACAGATTCAGAAAACAAAGAAGAGTTCAACTGCACTTTGGAAGTGGCATTGCCATTTCTATTCCTGTTTCTATACGTATATTTCTGCATCTTCTTAGCACTGTTTCTGAGCCATGGTTATTTCTGACAGCTTGTTGCCTAATTTAATTCCCCAAGAAGAGGCACAAAATTGGATGGCAGATGAGACGTTTTTATTAGACACATCTATGCCCATCAATGTACTGGGAAGGATCAGGCAATCAATTCTGCCTTGCTCTTGACCTTCCAGCATGTTCACTGATAATGGCCACAGTCACAAAGCAACCGTGTCTGAGTCACTAGGTAATCTGCCCATCTCTCCATTGCTCTTTGGATGAGTCTGGATTGATTTTGGATAAGTGTGTTCTCTTTGTGTTCCTCCATATACAGACACCACAGAAAGTTTTGGACTGTGGCTTGCCCTTCTTGTTTCACAGCAAGGTTGTTGTGAAATTCTGTGTACGTGCATCGATTTACTGTAACAACAGTATTGCCTCTTATTTCTTATTATTTTCTTAGTTACCAGAGTGGTTAAGGCTGTTGGCTTACTCAGAGAACTATGGTGAACAACAAGCAAATCTGGAGGTGTCCAAAGGGTTTCTATGTCACACAGTCCATAGGAGGAATATAACACAAAGTTCAGAGTAAAGAAGAACCCATTTGCACAGGAAATACCTCTTTGTTTTCATTTTTCCCTTAAAAGTAAAAGGAGATTTTCTGTTATCTGAGACAATACTGAGCAGTAATTACAAAGAAAGACTTTTTAGGGGCCCCTTTTGTGCACATATCATGGAATGTCATGAATGTATTACAGAAAATATTCAAGTTTTCATATGTGTTAGATATATGAGATAATGTGTTCATATTCTGCTCTACTAGTTGTCCCAACCTTTTAAAATTCCTTGACTATATTTAGTATTTTGCAGACAAATGAACAGAATGCTTGTGAAATAGAGTTGAACCTTCTTGTATCAGTGGGGCATTTGGCCCTGTAGAGATGGTCAGAAAGTATCAAGCCACTTTCTAAATGTTCAGTACAATTCATGATGCTGGAGTATAGGTTAGATAACTAATCTTACAGAGAAATTTCTGTCTTTAGTTTAAAGCAAAATGTCAGTATTCTATGTGTATCTGTAATTTCAGTGTATATGACTTGCTATGCAAAATAACTGTAGCACACAGAACTGCATATTCTAAAAGAATAAGGCTTCATACCATGAGACTGAATGAAATACCACAGAATAGCATAGTTATAGTTAATATTTTTTACAAATTGTGAACATAATATAAT
>NW_020956268.1:202506-205126 GCF_003031625.1 Empidonax traillii | reverse complement strand
TTTTTTTTTTTTTTTTTTTTTTTTTTTTTTTTTTTTTTTTTTTTTTTTTTTTTTTGGTATCCTGTTGTTGCAGAAGAAGCACTAGCAGGGTGGCTCAACTCTGCCCTGCTAGAATGGAGCTGACCACTTTCTCAACAGATGACAAACACCAAGACTGTAATCATTTCACTAGCAGAGTATAAGAGGATGTCTTCTGACACCATTTCACCTTCTCAGATACCTACAGAAAAAAAAAATACTGATCTTGCTTTTTATTACTGCTTCTTAATTGATCTTGAAAACAAGCAGCACTGCAGGCAAAGAATTTCTAAAGGCCACTCCCATGTCTCTAGCAGCCAGTCACTTAGCAAGAAGCATCATGGCTTACAACATTCACTACCTGAAGTGTGATAATAATTACTCAGAAAAAGATTTGTTTGTTTGCCTGAAAGGAAGCCTTTACTCCTGAAGTTGTCTTGATAGGAATGTCAGCTAAAGCCACAGGTTTCCAAGGCTGGACTGAATCCTTCTTGGTTTTTGGGTTTTAGTGTTGTGGGTTTTTTCATATCAGTATAAACAAGCTCTGTATAATTCAATTTCTAATTGAATCACTCATCTCAGACATAGCTGGTTGGCTAATTACTCTGGAATTTTTTTTTTTTTTTACTCGACTTGCTTTTAAAAATTACTACTGTGATACTGCAACTTAAAAGTAATAAGTTATTGGGGAACTAAGGTGTCTGTGATCTAATGACTACGAGAAAAGCAAAATCTTTATGCTAGTAAAGCTTATTTTTAGTTCATTGATTTCTACATTTACTATAAGATAAATGCAAGCTTGTCATATCACATTTTGAAACTTAGATAGCTTATGCTAATTTATGTGATGTGCTGGATTAATCTCTGTCAACTCTCAGTCAAAATCAGGATGTCTGTCATCGGTTTTATTTGCTGGAATGCAAAAATCTGACTGCATAAAGCAGAAGGATTTCATCTGGGTGCTATTAAGAGAAGACAGGTTGGTGGTGCTGAGATTGTTCTAGAGAAGGAGCATGGTGGAACAGTGAAGTTGATGGAGACCAGAGGTTTACCCTGGCTCTAGGGCATGATCACAGCTGGAAAGAAATGAATTGGCTTTTAGGGGTGTGCTTAGACTGAAGGAAAACTCAAAATGGATGAATAATCTGTTTTTATTTCTTTCTCCTTTCTCAGTGCAGAGATATGGAACTTGGTACATGTTTAAAAATAAAGAGAACAGTAACAAAGAAATACACTGCCAACTACTTTTGCTCCTACATAAGTAGCCAACAATCCGTTTTTGGCTAGCTGCTCAGGATGAGGGGAGTAGCAGCATTACATAAAAATGCTTCTTTGTCAAGAATATTTTTACTCCAATTATGTTGGAACAACATTATGGTTTCATGAGTTAACAGTCCCAAAGGAAGATGAAAGCAAAGGTTTCTTGTGTAAAATTTCACTACCTGTCTCCTACAGAGTGTATCTAAAAGATGCTTTTAGTGCAGCATAATGGTGGGGAAGATAGGTGCAAGCCTATCAGCAGATAAGTAATTGTGCAGATACAGGTAGGGATTCTTCCCTGCAGCATGTTGTGGGGACAGAAGCTTAGCAGGACTGCATTCTCTACTACTATGGATCCTAACAGGCACAGCTCTTTCAGCCTCTTGTGCCATCCCCCATGTCTTCATGCATGGCTGCTAGTATTAGCTATTTAGATTATACAGCAATTTTAGTGGTCATACTGCTTTTTCAGTATTTTTTTTTCTAAATTTTAGATGCTCAGGACTCCTTATGTTTGAATTTATTGAGAAACATGGCTAAAAGAGGGAAGAATCTGACACAGAAGTTAATTAGAATTGTGAAAGCACCATTTGCTGTGCTTGCCAAAGCTTGAATGCATTATTCTCAACTTTGGAAGTGAAGCATAATTTTTTCTGTAATGCAGCGATAATTTTTTTATTTCTGTAATTCAGCAATAATGAAGCATAATTTTTTCTGTATTGCAGCAAAACAAAATACTGTAAGTTGATTGAGAGACTTTGGAAGTGAGGAAGGAATTAGGAAGGTAGAAGATTAACATTCGGAATGGCAGAAAAGCATTGGAAGGATGTCAAAAAAATTAGAAGGAGAGACAGTGTGTTAACTAACATATATATCTTGATAACAGCAACTTCCACACTTGTGACTCTTCCTAGCATAGCATCTTATTATTACTATTTGCTTTTCCAGAAGTTCAAGTGATTAAATGAGCACTAGGAATGAAATTTAAAATTTAAATTCAGAATTGGGGCATTAAAATAGAGGAAAGATTTCAAATTCACATGTTTAGAACCTATAGGATGACAGAATTCATGATCTCTGTGCAATTTTAATTTGCTCCTTCAATGCACAGACATTGTGATCGTCTTTAATAATATGAAACTCTATTTCCATTTTTCAGTACTTTCCCACCTCAGCCCCTGTTGGATTAAAAAGAAATCTCATTTTCTTTACAGAACTTTCAGGATTGCTGTTAATAGAAAAAGCTAAGTAAATCAAAATCACTATTATAGTTATCTCCACAATGCAACTGTTACAGTATATAAGCAGAGGCAGAGAGATGAAAATCCAAATTATCTTTAAG
>NW_020956268.1:196288-202033 GCF_003031625.1 Empidonax traillii | reverse complement strand
AAAAAAAAAAAAAAAAAAAAAAAAAAAAAAAAAAAAAAAAAAAAAAAAAAAAAAAAAAAAAAAAAAAAAAAAAAAAAAAAAAAAAAAAAGCAGGGCCCTAAATTTTCAAAGCATGAGGCTCACTTATTGGCCAAGACAAAAGATTAAGTGTAAAAAAAGTCTAGAATCACAGAAGTAGTCTGTATCTGAGGAAGGTTCTGTCCCCCAGGAAAGCACTCAACTATCTAAAGGTCATCACTTGACATCTTGCATTTCCCTGGCTTACCCAATGCATGTCTACTTAAGTCACTAAATGAAGCAGTTTACAATCTCTACCCTCACAAGTACCAGATTTGTCCCAGAACATCACCCATTCCTTTTATGAATCTGGAATATGTTGTAGTTAACTTAAAAATAAATATAATAATATAACACTTACACACAAGGAAGAAGAAGCTGAGATTGCATTAAGAGCCCTAACTAGGACACCTTACAGGCTTGTGAATGCTTGGCTTTACTATCTCATTTTTTTCAATGGTTGTGTTAAAAGGTTGGAAGCTAACTTGAAACAGGTTTCCAGAGAGAGCATGGTTATCAGAACAGAGGAGTTGTACTGGTTCTTCAATGTTAGTAATAAAGTAGTTAACAATCCAAATAATCTTACAGTAACTGTTGTGTACTCAGCTGCTCAAATGAGTAAAAAAAAAGGAATAATTACAAATTTCAAAGCATAATGCATTTTTTTTTATTAAATGCAAATTCATTCTTTTGCATGGTGTGTTAATTACCTATTATATTTGAGATGGCTGAGTCTAATCCAGCTCATTCTGAAATGTGTGAGAATCTTTTCACCATCTTGAGCAAGTGCAATGCTATCTCTAGATGGCTCTAAGGTTTGTTGGCATTTCACCTGAACAATGCAGATTCAGCACCTGCAGTTTTGTATTACTGTTGTTAGCTTTTTTCTCCTAAAACCAATTATTTCACAGACCTAAATAATTCTTTCATTTGCCTGAAATTTGTTTGAAATTATGCTTTGCAGTCACTGTATCATCATGTATTTTTAAGCCTATGCCCTTTAGTAGCTGAACCAAAGAATAAACTGTGCAGAATTGTGAAGAGAATGTCCCTACCTAACTGCAGCTTTTCAAGGAGCTTGTTATTGTTCTCATTACAGCTGCACAAACATAAAACCAGAAACAGAGGGAAACAGCAAGGACTTATAACTAGCAAGCTTCTACCATACCCATGACAACAATGAAAGTACAATCACAACAATCCCTCTGGCTGGAAAAATGCCAAGTGTGATTTGGACCAAGTCCAACATTTCTGCAAACTCTGTGATAATAAAAGCTATCACTATTGCTTGAATGAAGAACTCTGTAAGGTCCAAAAAAACCCACCTCTTTCTCAAACAATCCTACTCCAAGCTATCAGGGCACATGTTCTCTCCCTGAACACTTGCTGAGGGACCCTTGCATCAGTGTGCAGGAACAGGGGTATCCTGCATCCCAGGGCTCCCATGTCCAACCACAACACTCCAAACCCTAAGTTTGCCAGCCCATTCTTGGTTCTCCCCAGGGAAACCTGTCCATCAGTGCTGCAGGGTGAGTGCCCTAGCAGAGGAGTCTGACTGCAGCTGTGAAAGTAAGGAGGGGGAAGAGGGAGGAAGTGCACAGTGCTGGTGGTTCCCATGTCCATGACTGGGGATGATACTTCACATCACCTTCTTTTCTAAATCAAATTTTATGTTTTCTTGTTTATTATTTGGTACAGACTGGCCAACTCTAACATTTCTTGTAATAATTTGCTATGTTTTTCTGTGCTTTATATACTACCACCATATTTTTCTTAGGATTGCCAGATTTCTAACAATGTGACTAGGTCTTACTGCTCTGATTGAGTTTCCCAGACACTAGGCAGCTCCAAGAAATCATAGAATCATAGAATGTTTCCAGTTGGAAGGAACCTTTAAAGATCATTTAGTATCAAACCCTCTCTTTTGGGAAGGCAAATCTTCCACTAGACCAGGTTGCTCAGAGCCCCAGCCAACCTGGCCTTGAACACTGCCAGTAATGGGGTATCCACCACCCTCACAGGGAAGAATTTCTTCCTAATATCTATTCTCTTTCATTTTAAAGCCTTTGGCCTTGTCCTATCACTACATACCTTTGTAAAACGTCCCTCTCCAGATCTCTCGTGGACCACCTTTAGGTGCTGGAAGGCTGCTCTAAGGTCTTCCAGAGCCTTCTCTTCTCCAAGCTGAACAACCACAACTGTCTCAGCCTGTCTTCACAGGAAAAGTGCTCCAGTCCTCTGATCATCTTCAGGGCCCTTCTCTGAACACACTCCAGCAGGGCCATATCCTTCCTGCGCCGGGGACCCCAGAGCTGTATGAGTTACTCCAGGTGGGGTCTCACAAGAGTGAACTAGGGTGGGAGAATCACCTCCCTCAACCTGCTGGCCATACAGCCCAGGATACGATTGGTCTTCTGGGCTGCAAGTGCTCCTTGCCTGCTTGTACACTGAGCTTCTCATCAACAAAATGAGTACTCTCTACTACTTTGCATGTGAAGTGAGTTGCAGAATATGGTTTCTGTAATACATGGAATATCACATCTGCAGCTGGCTCAGTTGACCTTGGCTTGGCTGCCAGACATTCACCCAGCTGCTCTCCATCCTCAGTATCACACAAGGAGAAAATAAGGTGAAAAAGCTCATGGTTAGAGATAAAGACAGGGAGATCACTTGACAGTCATTGTCACAGGCAAAATAGCCTTGACTTTGAGAAGATTAATTTAATTTACTATCCATTTAAAAAAAAAAAAAAAAAGAAGAAAAGTAAGATAGTGAGAAAGAAAACCAAAACACCTTCCCCTCCACTCCAGACCTTCTTCCCAGGTTCAATTTCAATCCTTTTTTCCCAACTCCTCTAACTGTTCTACCTTCTCCTACCCCAGGTGGGACAGGTGTATGGAGAATGGGAGGTTGCACTCAGTCCATTGTTGGGGTTTGGGAGGCTTCTCGGGGGTCTCTCCCGGCGCTGTGAGGGTTTCCAGGGCTGAGATTACCTCTTCTTCCCCCCGCTGCCTGCCCTCGTGGCCAGGACAGGCAGCGGAGGGGCCTCTGCCCGGAGAGAGAGAGAACACGCAGCACGCAGGGAGGCCAGCAGGAAAAGAGTGTTTATTCAAATGTCCCCCAGCTTATATGGGCTGGTGGGGAGAGTGGTGATTGGACATTTAGATAGCCAATACAAAGAGACAATATAATAACTATTCCAACACAGGAACCAATGATATTCAAGTGAGTTATCAGGTTTTAACCCTTACAGTCCATTACTTCTCTCTGCTCCTACTTCTTCCTCACACTTTCCTGCTGCTCCAGTGAGAGTCCTTCCAATAGGGCCCAGTCCTTCAAAAACAGACTGGTCCATCGTGAGTGCCCCAGCTCCTTCCAGGAAACCTGCTCCTTCATGGACTCTCCGTGAGCTATATGTTCCTTCAAGGCTGTGGCATGGGGAACTCCATGACCTTCAGTGTGAATGATTGCTCCATCATATTCCATGGACTGCAGGGAAATCTGCAGCTCCTTCCTCTCCTTTTCTGATCTTGATGTCTTCAGGGCTATTTCTTTCACATTTTCTAACCTCTCTCTCTCTCTGCCGCTCTGCAGGTTTCTAACCCCTTCTTAAATAGGTTTTTGCAGAAGTGCCACAGCTTGGCTGACAGACTCAGCTGCGTTTCATGTGGTGGCTTAGTTTTGGATCCATCTAGAACTGCCTAATGCAGTGGCAGATCCTGGTTTCTTCTCACAAAGACCACCCTTGCAGCCCCCTGCTGCCAACACCAGGGCATGGACGTCCAATACAGCTGCTGTAAACCCAACAGTAAACCCAATTTATCCAAAGAGAACCAGGTTGCAGCACATATCCAGCTCAGCTCTGCAACTGATCTGTGACTGCATCTGTCCCACCCATAGTGAGTCAGTGTGCAGGTTGGGTATAGCTGGCCATTCTCATGGCTCATTGCTTCCCAGAAGACTGCACCTGCCCTTTCTTCCCATGCTTGCAGCTGCATAACTCTCTTGCTCTAGCATGCCTCACAGCGTGATAAGCTGATTCAGTTTGTTAATCCAGTGAAAAACTGCTCCCTTTTCACTTAGAGTTAGCTTTCTGAGAAGTTTGTTTCCTGACAGATGGTGACCATCCAACTTAGTTCAGCCATAAGGTTTAACTGTGTGTGTGAATAACTGTGATGGGCACTGTCCATAATGTACAGATTTTTTATTCCCAGAAAACCCAGATAAAAATATGGTATGCTTTTTGAATGGGGAGTGGGGAGAGGTATACATGATTTAAGAGTTGCAAATCCCGTGGTAGATTCTGTTACAAACTTGGAGCTCTGGGGAAGAAAATGAACAGTTTTGCAGGATGCCCTACTTTACAATTTATACTCCAGACAAAATTATCCCAAATTGCACAAAACCAGGCAAAAAATAATAGGCAAGGAAACAAAAAATCTCCAGCTGAAAGCCCAGAGAAGGATAAGAGTGCTCTAATAATAATAATAATGGCCAACCTTTGCGAAAGAAGATCCAGGGAAGGTTTTTACCTTCCAGCCTGCGCATTGGATTTTTTAGGTGAGACACAGTGTGCGCGGAACTGAGCCCACCCTTTAATCCTGAGGTTCATCTGCCGGGGCCAAGCGAGCTTGGACGGTGGCAGCGAGGTCCTCAGGACGTAGATGGATTGCCTTACAGGGCTAACGAGCTCCATCTGCCCAGGGAGTGTCCCTGACCAGGAATCGAATCCGGGCCTCGGCAGTGACAGCACCACGTCCTTAACCACTACAAAAAAAAAGGATTTGTTTTATAGACAAGGCTATTTAGCCAGAAGCATCCCCTGAGGTACAATATGATAGATGCTTAGAAAATCATGAGTGTCATAATGAAAATGAATAGGATATAAAATGAAAGTTGTCTTGGACCCCAGCCAATGTGATACCATCAATGTTTTCCACAACCTGAATGTTTGTACAGGAGTAGAGAGCATCTAGAAGGTGCAGCATGTTTCTTACTCCTGGATGTCAAGCAGCCTTATCCAGACAACCAGGAATCCTAGGCTGAAAATTGTGGAACTGCCTGAGGACTGGAAATAAGGAGCAATTTCAGGCAGAAGAGCCACAAGAAAGAAACTCCATAGATTCTTTGCTTCAGTCTTGGTAAGACTCCCATAACCTATAAAACCTTTACAGCAGAGAACTCAGACGAGATAGTTTGATTTGGAGTAGGTATAGAAAAAGTATTTAGACTAATCAGAAGAATTAAATGTTAATAAGCCACTAGTCACTAGGACCAGATGGCATCCACCCAAGAGTTCAGAAGGAAATGAGACATAAAGTTGCAAAACTATTGGCTTTCTACAGCAAGTGGTGGAAGGGGAACCCAGGAGCTACTGAGCAGTGAGTCTGACTCATGGGAAAGTGGTAGAGAAGGTCTTTGCTTTATGGGGAACTTGCCACTGGCTGCCGCAAGAGAGGAGGCCCGAAGAGGAGATACAAGGACTGCCTAAAACAATCCCTCAGCCTTGGCAATATTGACCACAACCATTGGTCTACCCTGGCCTCCAATCGGGAGGCCTGGAGACACACCATCTATAACGCTGCTGCTGCTTTTGAGAACACACGCAGGATCACTCTCGAGGAGAAAAGACAACGCAGAAAGAATCGCGTCTTGTCGATATCACCTGGGGAGTCTTTCTGCTGTGCC
>NW_020956268.1:190993-192466 GCF_003031625.1 Empidonax traillii | reverse complement strand
TGGCTCTTGGAACTCAAACTATGCTCAGCCACAGGAAGTGTCCTAACCAAAGGTACCTGTCAAGTGGAAGCTGATCCATCCTTGATTTCCTTGGCCCCAGCAGAATGCAGCTTCTTATATTAGGCATTCTATTTACTCTAAAACTACTCATTTATCCATTTGAATTAAAAAAAAACACCACCACCACCACCAACAACAAAAACCAAAACCAAACAAAAAACAAACAAACAAAACCTCCAAAGCAAACAAAAACAAACAAAACTCCCCCAGTATTTTAGATTATTTAAATAGCTTTTTTTTTGAGAGTTTCTATTCTGCCACTGAATTACATGAGCTATTAGTCATAGAGGCTTCACATAATGGATCACTTAAACATCTAAGAGTCATATCAGAATATGTGTCATCTAGGGGGACTCCATTGTTTTAGAAAGACAGCATAATTGTGAAGTATTGTAAATTAGTGTTCAACTTTTTATAACAATTAGAGATATTTGTTCCTAATTCTTATAATTTATTATCCTCTATATTAACTAAAAAGTGTAAATGCATATGTGGCATGCGAGAAGATGTGACCTTTTTGTTTTAAAGACTGAAGCATTCCAAGCTTTAAGATAAAGAAATAAGTCAGCTTAGAAGGGTGTGATGTGCCCCTTCCTTTACTACTGAGCATTACACTGTGTATTTTAAAAAGAATCAGTGCTCAGTAACTCATGGTAATATGGTCACATTCCTCAAATAATTTCTGGGTTGCTGGGGCAAAAGTCTGAACAACTTTCAGCACATCAGAGATAAAGCTGGCAAGTCTGAAATCATTCTGTAACACCTCTGAATGATACTGAAGACAATTCAAACAGTGTGAAGATCTTGTCCAGTAGAATCCAGAAAAGCAACTTCCTGTGTGTCTATGAACAAAATATTCATTGCATCAAGTGAAATGGCTACAGCAAATTTCAGCTAGTTCTGGTAATACATTAGGATGCACAACACTGTTATGAGCACAAAATCATAATAGACTTAAATAATGGATTTTACTCTCTACCTCCTAATTTTTGAGAGGAGTCTTCAAAACTCATTTAATTTCTTCCTTTTTGAATTGAAAAAACCCCACATCTTCTGGTTTCTTCCAGTTTGAGTACTATATCACAGAATCACAGAATATTCTGAGGATGATAAAAATAAGTAGAATGATACTTCAAAAAACTGCCCCCCTAAAATAGCTCTGAAACTTATGTCTTCTCTTATAATGGCCAGTCTTCGCGAACGAAGAACCGAGGAAGGTCTTTACACCTTCCAGCCTGCGCATTGGATTTTTTAGGTGAGACACAGTGTGCGCGGAACTGAGCCCACCCTTTAATCCTGAGGTTCATCTGCCAGGGCCAAGCACGCTTGGACGGTGGCAGCGAGGTCCTCAGGACGTAGATGGATTGCCTTACAGGGCTAACGAGCTCCATCTGCCCGGGGAGGGGCCCCGAC
>NW_020956268.1:189604-190972 GCF_003031625.1 Empidonax traillii | reverse complement strand
AAAAAAAAAAAAAAAAAAAAAAAAAAAAAAAAAAAAAAAAAAAAAAAAAAAAAAAGGAAAAAGAAAAGAAAAAAGAAAAAAGGAATGTCACTACTTTCTTCTTCCTCTTCATAAAAATATCCTACTTTTGGTTCTTCCTTTAGAATGAGTTTAATAAGCATTAACCACAGTATAAGTTGTGCAGTATACTCATATTGAATACTAATACAAAAATACAGGAAGTACAATAAACACAAGGGCATGACCACATTAATAAATACTAAATACTGTATTTCTCTCTGAAAGCCCCTCATCCAATAAAATGGAAGATTTTAGTTTTATTCTGTGCCCCACACACTAATGATCAAGTGAAGTGAGACTAAATTTTGAATTTTCACAGGTCTCTTCATCTCAGAAACCTACAAACTGTCCTCCCACTATGCTTACCGCTCCTTCAGCTGACATGCAAATAAAATCTGCTCTGCTCCCTTACCAGCTCATTTCCTCCCACCAGAACTGATAAAGAACAAAACTAGAGTTGCTTTCTGTTGCTGAGCAGGCTTGAAACTCATCTTCTCACTTCCCTCTCCCATTCACAACCATATAGAAAAGAAAAGAATTCTGCATTATTTCCTTCTGCTATCCGTAAAACAAAGCAAGTCAAAGCTTTTCTGTTTTCCCACACTCTCCTCTCTCCCTTATCCTGGTTTACTTCCTGTCCTCCTAATAACCCCAGCAAGATGGCACAGGTATCTTTAGTTGTTTCATTATGTTTAAGTGTCTTTATCCTTTTCTAATCCTCACCTATTCAGGGTTCATTCATCCTCTTACCTTAGTTGAATGGTTAGTTATGGCCTCCCACGTGTATCCCCCACTTGCACCTAAGGCCTGATTGTTCTGTTCACTTTAAGTTGCCCTTAAAGCTGTGATACTGCCTGGTGTTGCCTATCATCCACATCACCAATCCTGAATGGTGCCATGGCAATAGGTTCCACAAGCACAGCCCAGGAACACGCCAGCCCTGCCTCTCAGACAGACACAGTGCAAGGGAGATACAAGATCCTTTGTCCCTAATGAATATTCAGTGTTATTCATGTTGAACTGAAATGAGTAAGGGCAAGTGACTGGAAAATCAGTCCCACCATTTTTGGGTGCAGAAGATTGAGAGCACTCCTCTGGATGTTGTTGGTTCAGTTGTCCTGAAGCAGAATGGCTCTTGGAACTCAAACTATGCTCAGCCACAGGAAGTGTCCTAACCAAAGGTACCTGTCAAGTGGAAGCTGATCCATCCTTGATTTCCTTGGCCCCAGCAGAATGCAGCTTCTTATATTAGGCATTCTATTTACTCTAAAACTACTCATTTATCCATTTGAATTAAAAAAAAACACC
>NW_020956268.1:184385-188015 GCF_003031625.1 Empidonax traillii | reverse complement strand
GTGTGCGCGGAACTGAGCCCACCCTTTAATCCTGAGGTTCATCTGCCAGGGCCAAGCACGCTTGGACGGTGGCAGCGAGGTCCTCAGGACGTAGATGGATTGCCTTACAGGGCTAACGAGCTCCATCTGCCCGGGGAGGGGCCCCGACCGGGAATCGAACCCGGGTCTCTGCAGTGACAGTGCAGTGTCTTTTCCCCTAGACCACCGGGGGCTCCCTGTCTTCTCTTATAATTATGCAGTGTACACCTAAAGAATGCAATGGTTTATGTATGTAAATTGAACCTTCCGTGGGAGCAGAAATACAGGTGGTATATAGTGGCATTCTTGGGAAATTGAAACACTACAGCAGAAGGCTCTTGATCAGGGAGACTGTCCAATGGACTGAACTAGTAGTATTCTAGAGACAAGAAACTTATATTAATGCTACCAAAGTTAAAAACATAGCTGAGATTTTGGTTGTCTGGGCATACAAGCATTTGACAAGAATTTATCATGTATGCTGAACAAAATATCTTCTGTGCACTAGTCAGAAAGAGAAGAAATTACATTAAAGAGGGCAATAACAATTAAAAAAAACCAACTACCGAGTCCTAGGTGTTATCATTACAGTTATGGAATACTTTCACAGATAATCTTTGCCTGCTTTTGGTTATCCAGTGCAACAAGGTGTGGAACAGCGACTGCAAATACAAGAATACAGAGAACTACTGTTCAAAGGAAAAAAAAACACCTTACTTCCAGTTTTAGCCAAGTTATAAAAGAGTTGTTATAAGAGTTGAACTAGATAAAGAATTTAGAGTGTGAGATTTTTGTCTAATAATTTGCTTCATAGTATGCAGTTACTATATATATGTTCATTATTACATTGCATTAATACACTTACATATGTTTAAAATAAGAACTGGAGAGATGATTAAAAACTCAGCTGATTTCCTGTACATCTGACAATACTCACAGTTCCCTATTAAGTCTGTCTAGCCAAGATTGAAAAAGAAAAATTAGACAGATAAATATAAAAAGATTTCTCACTCTGAGACAGAATTTATAATGAATGCATCAAACTCTGTTAAGCAACTGAAGAAGCCTTGGGTTATAACAGAGGCCCCGTTAAATGTACAAGTTCTTACAGGAGCTTGGCACCTTGAAGTGGTGCTTACCACCTCCAGGTGTTAGGCAAGCTGTTCAGCCCCTTGAAGAATGAGATTTTACATAGCTGCACAAAAACCTCCAATTAACACACATTAGATTTGCAGGCTTGACAAAGAAACAGATTAATTATCATCTGCCTGCTTAGATATTCTTACAGTGCAGAAGAGCTCCTATCTTTTGAATGGGAAAATTTGTGGGTTTAAGCAAAATAGATTAAATGTATGTTTTGTAATTCATAAAATCTAGAGGGAATACAGAATTGCCTATGAATTATATTTTAAATAAAAATGAAGCAACAGAATAAACCAATTATTCATTTAATATGAATAATCTCCATAGAGGAAAAAATGTTTCTCAAGGTGCAGAAGTCAAAGCTAAGGACAAAGTATAATCAGTTGACAAAATACATTCTATTTTTCTTACCTGTTCCCTGAAGCCATAGTATTAATATCCATTTTCATTCAAATTTGTCCCAGGCCTATTTTCTCAGACTACCTTATTTTAGATTACCTTTTTGGAGCAGTTTAAAAATCTGGAAGATCCTTATACTGGAGGAGAAGATGCATTATCCATGCCTCTGAAAGTCCATTTCTGGGAACCCTGTGCAGTCCTTTTTGCAGTAATAACAGATTGTGTTCAAAACTGCTGGTAAGTGGGAAGATCTAGAAGATAGTAAAGAAGAAAGCCTGTTTGTTGGCAGTATTCATTTTAAGAGAGAGACTAAGCCTTATCTAGGAAGCCTGTAACGGAGCTGTAACCAGCATCACTAAGGTTCTGGTAAATTTTATATTGGCACCTTCTCTCTAAATTAAGAAACAAACTATAATCTCTTCCTAAAAAATACACTATGATATGCATATCTGTCTGAGAGAGAAAATGTGGAGTTCAAGTAGAGTTGATTTCATTTAACTTGTTAACAGGGTCATAAGTCTTTTGGGCTGAATTCAACATCGCTGTGCTCTGTGCACTGATTATTTTTCTCAGGTCTGAAATGAATGTAAATTGACTTGCCAGTAGCTAACCTCATTGGTATCAATGGCTGCCTAAGCTGCAGTAAAAGGGTGATTCAGATGTGCTGCATCCATCTGGGGCAGACATGACTGAGCTGCCTTCCTCTTGCTCTTGTCAGAGGGGTCTCTTTGGCAATCCGTCACACTGCACTGCACAAAGCTGTTTCATTCTTTCCCAACCTCAGTGAGCAAGGTCGGCTCAGTGATCTCAGTAAAACAGGCAAATGTTTTTTTTTTTCCCCATGGCTGAAAATTAAATGTATTAATTTGTCCTCATACTGGGTCATAAAAAAAATCAATTTTTTGTCAGCAACAAAGCTGCTTACTGAAGTGTTGTCTTTCGTGACCACCTGGGAGCCCTGAGGCTGAGCAAATCCCCCTCTCTGCAGGGATATCTCAGGTATCTGCTCCCTCCATGCTTGGACCCAGAAAGTGCCTGCCTCTCTTTTCCCTCCCATCTCCTGTGCCAAACCCTATTCAGGTGACACCATCCTGCTGACCGAGGAAAGGTGAGACAAGGTAGTGCTGCCCACCACTGGGTTTCCTCTTTGCTCTCATTTCTGCGCTTGGGAAGCACTTTCTGCTAGTGTGGCTGCTGACCAAAAGATACAGAGGTAGATAGGAAGCAAGGGCAGGTGCACTGGCAGTAGCAGGTAGCTGTGTACTACAAAGGTTGTGAAGTTTGCTTGTTTTCTACCCTCTGAACCATCAGAGCAAATGGGGCCATGTAAGAGACACTTTGCCACTGTTGCTGAGACAGTGTGGATTTTTCTGCAATCATCTACTTCACCTCTTCTCAAAGCCTACTTGTGAAAGACCTGATATTTATTTAGGTCCTTGTTTCAAAATGTGAGCTATGGGTGCTGATCATCTTGCTGGGACATCAATGGCCTTTCTTTAGTCTGTTTTCAGTGAGAGTATGTACACAGTCCAGATGTGAAAAAGAAGCTGAGTTATATATCTAATAAACCAAAAGTAGCATTTGGAAAATTTCTGAGGCTCTCAATTTTTTTTCCTTCCCACAGTATTTTTCCAAAGTAGACTGCATAAAAATATTCTTCACTAAACTATTTTTATCATTGTGATTGCTAGAGTGGGAACTGACAGGGAACAGAGGCACTGGATATTGATAATGAAATTGGCTTGCTGAGAACTATAAATATTGTTAAAGTTAGAATACATTGCTTAGATTCTATGTGATCTGTAAACTTACAGCCAATTGATCTGTTAATATTAAACTGACAGACATTATTGCAAACAATGGACATTCCATTTCAGGTCAGTACTAACTCCAAGGGGAGATGAAGATGTGTCACATATCTACCAGGCTAAATCACAGACAAGTTAACATTTCTTGTATATCAGTGGTACCAAGACAACTCTTGAGAATTTAGGTGTAGTGTATTAATAAAAACAGAGGGCACTTTTGTGTAGTATCTATTTTTCCTATGTTTAAAGTGCTCCATGAGTC